>NC_090891.1:9390364-9392864 GCF_036669925.1 Montipora capricornis | reverse complement strand
CACGTTTTAACAGTCTCAAGCACTAGGTGGACCTCAGCCAATGCTTCTGCAACACTGTTTCCTCGTTTGCGGGCGCCTTAAGCACAATGGAGCAACCATCGATTTACTCGCGCATGTTTAATTAAATAATAGGCAGCTTAAGCAAGCGCATTCTTGAGACGCGGACGGCAACCGGAAGAGAACATTTTGTGGGCCAGGGCAGTGGTGTCTCCCAGATGCTTACGCTAATCATTTCTAATGGAGAAAAAAGACACTCAGCGATGTAAATGTGGTTGTGTGAAGACAAGTTAAAAGAGAAAACAGCTCACTTCCGGTTGCCGTCCACTTCTCAAAAACGCGCGTGCTTAAACTCCTTAATCCCGCAATAAAATACTATTTAAAATAAGAAGTAAAGGTTAAGCAGTTATAGTATAAAATCACATGCTATGGCTGGTAATAAAAGACTTCTTCAGCCATTCAGACTTACAAATAGGTACCTTGAAAACATGATTGTTTTTTTATTGCCTGTGGTGGCCGGTCCTGGGTTTTGGGTATTTTAAGATCAATTCCCTGTTGCCATGGTGAGCCAATGCATGATAATTTTGAGCACATTTTTAAAAATCAAATAATAATTTATTATTGTTGTTTCACGTGGTACCATGACTGTTGGTGACACAGAGTTCAATATAACTAGGCCTGGGTTAGACTCAGGTCCTGTCCACACTAATGCGTTTTCGAAAACCTGTTTTCAAAAAACCTCTGAAAATGGCTAAAAAGATATGCGTCCCCACTAGTGTTTTCACATCATATTCGGCCGTCCACACTAGAGACTGGAAACAGATATCTAAAGATGCGTTTTTGTTACCACGTTTTGTTTACATCTTGACGTGCGGGAAAGTGAGCCATACAAAAAGAATATGATGTCATGCGTATTTGAAAACCTCCATTTTTGCCATACACACTAGAACGATAGACCTCTGTTTTCAAAAGTCTCCACTTTCAAAAGCGAGTTTTTGAAAACCTCAGTTTTTGATCATTTTAGTGTGTACAGTCATATATTTGTGAGGTTTTCGGAAACAGAGGTTCTCAAAAACACATTAGTGTGGACAGGGCCTCCCACAACATCAAGTTTTATACACAAACTCAAAACCTGCAATGTTTTAACACGCTTTTGTAAAATCAACACGCAAACCGACCGACTTCTCAGAATAATAATGAAGTGATTTGCAGTAACAGTAGCTTTGAACTAAACTCAATTGACATAACCATGGACTTGACTTCAGACCACAAGGGAAATCCAATCCACTTTCTTTCTTCACCTTTTGGTATATCCCCGAATACGTTCTTGAGGGCCGCAGTGATGTTCGTTTTAACCGGTATTTAATTTTTACCCCTCGACGAATCGCTCATTCGTCAACAAGCTTGGTTTGTCAATCCCCGAAATGAATGACAGTTATTCCCTCTCTTCTGATTTCATTGCTCTCCCAAATCATAAACAATGCATTCAGTTCTGCGCTATTTGAGTGAAGCGATTAGCGACCAAATTTGAAGCGTCAATGAATCGTTCCACACAGTTCACTATACATGTTTCAGTTCTAGAATCCAGCTTTGATCCAACTTTATCCACGCATTTATCCCAACAAGCATCAGTTATGTTATGAACATGACCCTGAAACTTGACTTTCTCTTGTTCTGCCACAATAAACCTCTGCATTTCCACATCTAACTGTCCTTTGCCGGCCATTTTGAAAACAGTACCGAGAAACCTGGCCTAAGGATATTGAGGAAAGAAGTCTGGGTTAAACTAATCCTTCACCACAGGTAGCCCAAGCTCATTGTTTTCTGTACTCTTTACTGTACCAAAGTTACAAGACTAGAAATGTTGTATGGGGAAAACGGGTTTTCTCAAAAATTGCTTGCTTCAATCTTGTGTGTCTTTCTCTCTGGTACGGTTTCTGGGTCCATTATTAAGAGCGATTTAGGTGGTTTTTGGTTTCTGAATAAATCGCCCTAGTTACTAAAACAAGGGATGACTTGCAATGACTTACAATGATCTACAATCGGTCAGTGTAAAAGGCAGAATGCAGAAAGTAGACTGCAGACCAGGGGTAAAATGCAGACTGAGGGTAAAATAAATATTAATAAGGAAAAACAAGTCATAAGGATAATATAAAGAGTGTTTGAAAGACAATCCTGTTTTACATCTGTCAAAAACTCACATTATCATGACTGCAGGTCGCTGCACCTTTTACGGACAGCTGTTAAGAGTCCATGGAAAATGCGATCATTGAAATCATCTGTGCTTTGTTTTTGCGCTTCCAGATGCATTGAAATGTTCAAAGTTATTTCTCACACCGGTACATCGAGCGATATCGATCGAAAAACCATCAATTATTATTACTTGGAATACCTGAAAGTTATCCGAGTTATAATCACGTTGTCTTTTTTCGTTGCACTGCACAAAGAATTTCATGTATTCGGGAATTTCATTGGTTAAACTATGCGTGATAACCCCTAGGGA
>NC_090891.1:9375364-9382864 GCF_036669925.1 Montipora capricornis | reverse complement strand
GACTATTTATTTAAAGAAGAAACGAGTGAATTTTACTCAAGAGCGTGTTTTGTTATCTTTAAACTGAATTTATTACCAAAGCTTAAAAAAACTAAAAGACCTCAAAATGGGACAGGACATTACAAAATAATTAAACGTGTGAACGTGTGAGCCGAAGGGCCTCCGCTGGCACGACATCTGGGTGACCCCTAAAATGGTCTTACTGACCCCCCACTTGAAAAAATTAACTGGAACGCTGCAGTTCAATACCACCCAATTCAGTGCCCTCTGTCTAACACGTCCCATATGCAACCCAGAGTACGCTTCATAGAGCGTCTAGTTCATTTTGATCACTCGACATTTTTTTCGCCTGCAGCTCGATACTTTCGCGCGCGGCTGTATAATGCTTCCGCCTCGCGATCCTCGCCTTTTGGCGCGGATCGCTCGTTGGCAATAAAAACTGGAAATGTCACCTGTGGGCCCCAAATGAAATACTTGAAAACCAGGGGCGTTTACAATTTGTCAGCAAAAACCGAAAATTCCGTTTGGAAATTCAAATGGTACAGCTCATTCCACCGAAAACTGTTTTCGGAAAAGATGGAGATATTCCTCTTTTCCCGTTCCAACTGAAATGACCGGAAAATTCCTTTACCATTTGTAAACTCCCACTCGACCCGGTTTACGGAAATGGGCCCACGCAAGGACAGAGAAAAACTCTGACGCTCACATGGTTCAATTACACTCTAATCAGTGAAGTCTGTTCAAATATGAGTGCTACACGGTCGCCAACGTTTGCAAAAACGTAATCCTTACATTTACCATATAAGGTCAATCTAAGGTATATGAGCCGATAACCGACATTGAGTGAACCAATCAGAGCACGCAAAATGCATTATCCGAGGTTGAGAATTTAATCACGAATTCTTAAAATTTCAACCTCGTTTAATGCATTTCTCGTGCTCTGATTGGTTCACTCAATCTCGATTATCAGCTCATATACCTTAGTTTGCGCTAGCGTTGCTAAGCTAATTTTTTTTTCGCCAGAAAGAGAAATTTCTCAATAGAGCAAAAAAAAAAAAAAGCCTTTTTTGTAAAAAGTTTGGATCAATTCCGACGTTTAGAAGTACGCAAAAAGGCAAGAAATGTTTTTGGCGATGAGTCTGCATCTGTCTGACCACCAGGTATTGCACAACATCGCAGGCTTCAAGTTTTTTCGATTTCGCTCGGATTTTCTCGCTTTTTTCGCTCGTATTTTGCACTTCCAAACTTTTGGAGTTGAAGGAATTTAATAAAACAATTATTCCATTCGCGCTTGTTGGATACGAGACTGGTTATAGCCCAACTCGGCGCTACGCGCCTCGTTAAGCCCGCCGCACACTTGAGGAAAAAGCTGAGCAAACTGCCTCGCGAGGCGGTTTGCTCAGCCGTTTCCTCACTTGTGCGGGGAAATTGTGGTGAGAAATTCGCCTTGCGAGGCCGTGAGAATCGAGCTGAGCTTGGTTTAATCAAGCATCCAATAAAAATACATGGCATACTCACGGACTCCAGCGGTTCAGGATGGTGTCGGAGGAAGAAATTCCGACCTCACTGAAGTCACGTGAGAATGCCATGTATTTTAATTGGATGCTTCATTGACCAAGCTCAACTCGATTCTCACGATGGGCGCACACAATGAGGAATTTGCCTCGCTACGACGCACAAATTTCAAAAGAATTTGCTTCAAAATGAGGGCAGTAGGTCTAATTAACACAAATACAAAAGAATGTAAAGATGGTAGCCATTTATGAAAGCAACCAAACTGAAGCAGGAAGCCATTTTGTTTTTCTCTGTTAGCTAAGAGGTGAATGGTACTTGCTACTCATCTCTGAGCTAGCCAATGAGAATGCATTGAAAGGACTATTCACTAGTGTCGTATATTTAAATCATAATATGCGCAATACCCTTGTTGGGTCCAAGGCTTTAACTCTGAAAATGGCAAAGCTACCCTTTAATAATTCTCAGTTGAGTGGCTCATTGCAACTTTGATTAATTACTGTAGGGGCTGCAGTAGCTGTAATAACTGTAGTGACAATCCTGCATTTTGATTGGCTACCCTACTAGAGGACTATTAGTAATAGTGAGGCCCTGACAGGGTATATTCCGACAAGCGACATGGCCCAAAAAGTAGGGACAGCGCATAAAATGAAATTCCGACAAAAGACATCCTTTCCCAGCAAAATTCCGACAGTGACGTCAAGGCCGAGATGAGCCGATTAAACCCTGACACGAGTTATATAAAAATTCAGACAAGCAACACCCCCCCCCCCCCCACCCGGTCAGGATCTCAATAGTCTTCGAGTAGCGTGACGCTTTCTTTCATTTTATTCCCAAATAAATATTTCTTCAACGTGCATTTGCTAATTTTATTATTGCCTTTTCTGTCCGACTAGTTGGGTGATACTAAAACAATTAGACCCTTCGCCCTCAAGGGCCACAGGTCAATAGCACATTCGACTTCGCCACATAGGCTATTGACACGTAGCCCTTGCCTGGCTACGGGTCTAATTGTTAATTAGTAACTATAAATGTCGGTCATAAGTGTTAAGACACTTAACACATTTCCAAACTTTCCTCCCCTTCTCCCTTTACAGTGTTGCATTTTAATATTTTGAGAAAAGAAGACAAGTGTGTGGAAGGCCTGAGTATTTAGTTTGTTTGTGTGGTTGTGCAACAAGTGTCCCATGGTCTTAGACCTGCATTGTAGAGAAAGTACAGCAGCATGCATGACTGGCTGCTACCAGTTGTAATCCTGGGCTAAAATGGACAGTAAAAATAATACAACAATTAACTCATCTCTTGAAAATTGCTTTTAATAGTAAAATAATATTGGTACAAAAGTGTGTCAGGTACGTGTTTAAAAGTATTAAAACAGTCACTGAGAATTACGCAACCCTTTGTGCCACAGAATTTCCTACGTTCCAAAAAACACTACGCAGTCTAAAGCTTCTTGTGGCTTCATGACATTGTGAAGTGTTTCAAACAAAATTGGAAAAAAAACTCCTGGCATTCAGGGTTGAATTAACTTTGAAAATGACACAGTCATGGAATTTAATCATCTATAATAAAATAATGTAATAATAATAATAATAATAATAATAATAATAATAATATTATTATTATTATTATTATTATTACGGTTTCATAATATAAAAAAACTGTCCAAAATATATTAAAATATATATATAATAGTTCACATCTGAAATAGTTTCCTTGAAGTATTAAATTGATAAACTAAAAATTATTGTCACCTTTAATTTCTGACCAATGTAATAATTCACTAAAGCTCATACTATTAAAAGCTCATAATTAAATTTCATTGAACAATAACATTTGAGGTCCCTTAAGTAAATTTATTATAAGGCTAGCATTTCTGGGCGCTCCGTGCCAAGAGTAGCTAAGCGCGAGGGAATTTTTCTCCTGTAATGCCCACGGGTTGATAATAGATTATGCAAATTAGTTTTTTGAACTGTTCTGTTTGTTGGTTTTCACTCACGTGATCAACAACCATGTTTTTTGAGCGAAAACAAAAGAAAACATTTGCACAATAGTAGATTCCCGGAGGATTGGGTTGGGACACAAACATGGCCACCTTTTCTTTGTTTAGGGGCACAAACATGGCGGCCACGACGTCATGTGAAAACCAAGAATAGCCATGTAGTAAACATGTCGTTACAGCAAAATCCCAGACCTTGACCTAGCTGTATTGACCTTGCAGTCGCTCTGTCAATACGACAAGGCCTTGTTGTGGATTTTGCTGTAACGACCTCGCTCTCGGTTGTTAAGTAGTCAGTAGTCAAACCGAATGAACATAAATTAGTCGCTGAAATTAACTATAGAGCAAAATTTTACAATTTTTTAACCATTTCCTTATTTTCCAACTTATTGACATTGGCAGATTGCATGGTTAAACGTTTGATGCCTCGGGCACCTGTGTACATTGTCACACACACATGCACAGTCTGCATCACTCCATTTCTTGTTCTTGTGTTGATCTTTACAAGATTCTGCAACTCTGGCACAAACACATTTGCATTCAGAAGGTTCATACTGAGGAAGAAAAGAGCAAAGAGCTCAAGTTACTGCATGTATTTCATTAAGAAAAAAAAAAATTGGCAAAAGCATGTTAAGGCTTAATGCTTTGACTTTTCCAAGTATTATACTTTTTCATAACAATATAAAAGCATTTTCTTGAAGTCTTCGCTTTATCATAACAAATTTGATGCAATCTTTCAACACCCCAAAATACAGCTGTAGGAGGGGGTTTTCCCAAATGAAGTTACTATAAATAAAAACCTTAAATCATTTTTCTCTGCAGGTACAGAATTAAACTGTCATAAAAAGACCAAATGGTGGTAAAGCCAGAAAACAAAAAATCTGACAAGTTTGACGACTAAAGTATTTTAAGTTTTGTTTGGTGTCATGATAAAATTATAATCGATAGACAATAAACTTCATGTTATCCTCTAACAATATTTTATAGGTCTTTAAATAACTGGACACTCTCACGTCTTTTCTTTGACCAGAACACAGCAATGGAAGTCCATTCTCATGACAAAACAAGACTATCTCACTACTACTGCTACTACCGCAACTGTACTGTTAGTGGCTTTCCATTATGCAGATGCTCCTTTCATGCAAAGTTGTGCTCAAGTAAACTGGCAGCTTCCTGACACTTTAAGGAGTAAGAACTGTCAAACCAGGATGATGTTGCTGTTGTTGTTATTATTGATGTTGTCGTTGTAGTCATACTTATCACACTTGTTACTGTAGCAGTACGCGGCAGCAGCTGGTTTCCAACTTTGCCCTTTTTCTAAATTTGACATGTACTGAAATTATAACCACAAATTCCACATTACCCTAAAGGGATGTGTACACTGTAGGTTCTGATATTGTGGTTGGCACCGACAGTCGCAGGAACCACTATCCCAGTACTGCGTAGACGTATTGCACATGTCAGGTGTTTTGATACAAGCGCATTCACAACTTTTGTGTTGCTCATGATACTTGACTTCCTTTGTATAAGACATCTGTATACCTGAACGCCCTGCAAAGAAACATTAGGTCCTCATTAACGTTTTGGCACAGCAGTTTGATTGCCATAATACATTTGTCCTTTCTAAAGATGAAAAATATGCAAGTGCTTTTGGGCATGGTGACTACTGCTATAGAGATTGCAAAACAGGCTACTATTTTTATATGTAGCAATACTTTTAAGTCTTGGTATGTTTCAGAAGCAAATTGTTTTTTTCCAAAGGGAGTCAACTTGGAAATACGTTTTGATTTGATGTGTCAATAACAGCTGACTATAAAATTATTTGTCATAGCTTTGTTTCCGTGGCAGTTTGTTGTTGACAGGAAGACCTCAGCCTATGCACCTGAGTAATCATTTAAGGGGGGAGGGGAGGGGGAGTGGGTAGGTTGATCGAGGGGGGAGGGGTGGGGAGACCGGCTGGAAAAAAACTCCAGATTTTAGATCTCTATAGGTTGGCATCTCTGGTGATGTTCCTTTTCCTGAGGAATTTTTAATGGCCGAAATACAAAGCGAAAACTCTAGGAATCTGGCTTTCAGTGCACCCGGAGGAAACCACTGACTTAAATTACGACGAAAAACTTGTAAAGGTCAGGAATATATTAAGCAGCTGGAACTACCGCAGACTGACACTGATGGGTAAAATAGCTGTACTTAAAAGCCTTGTTGTCTCGCAACTTGTTTATGTCTTATCACCGCTACCTTTAAATGTAAAGGCTATTAAAAAAGTAAACAAACTTTTTTTTGCCTTCCTGTGGAATGGAAAAGTTTTTCAACTAAACTACTGAAAGCTCAAAAAGCAAACAAACTAGTTTACACAAAACTTATATCCAGGAAAATTGTACCTCCTAGGCAGGCTCAGCAGAAATGGGTAACGGAATGCGGCATAGAAGACGAAGAATGTATTAACGGGCATGATACTTACCAACTAGCTTTTCAGTTCTGTACAAGCACAAGACTTCTCGAATTCCAGTTCAAGGTTTTGTACAGACGAATAGCAAGTAATGAATTCTTAGTTAAAATCGGCCTACAAGACGACCCAAACTGCTCCTTTTGCAAAGATGAACCAGAAAAACTTACTAGTCACCTCTTTTGGTCCTGTCCCAGAGTGACCGCTTTTTGGACCTTCTTAATACAACACTTTATTTCATCTCAGATTATTCCAGTAAACTACCAATTCAATCTTCTTATAGCATTAGGTTTGATGCCAGACTTCTCCAAAAATCATTGTCAAATGAATTTTTGCCTCCTTTTAGCAAGACATTATATCTGGATTTGTTAAAACAAAAAACGCTACCAAAGGTAGTTCTAACGCTTTTTCAGATAATTATCTTAAGTCTATCTATTTGAACAAAAGGCTGCAGGCACCTTACAAACGACGTGGGAATTACTGGAAACTTTAATTTAGAAAACCGCTCTTTTTTTCTTGCTTCTTTTACTTTGATAAGTCCCTAAACCAACAAATCCTTCACCTCCTTTTCGCGACAGCCTTGCAACCGACAGCCCTTAAACTTTTTATGCTTTGATTTCCTTTTCAGTATGGAAAGCAATGTATACTGTTTTACTGTAAATATGTAAATTTGTCTATCCTGTAAGTAAGTTGTTTGTTTTGTGTGTGTGCGGAATAAAAATGCTGCCAGTTTTTGTCACCAGTTGTTATATCAACTCTACAGATACTGTACTTAAGTTTTGCTGGTTATCCATGAAGGAGTGGCAGGACTGGCACCAACTTAAAGCAGCTCATAAAGCTTTGTCTGATGAACATTGGCCGGGTAATAATTGTAGAACACTCGGCTCAAGTGAGACAGTTAATCTCGGAAAACCGTTAGAATCAAATCCTTTTCAGGACTGGACTTCTGAACTGTATATTTTGTTTACCTGTGGAAGTTGAAGTGCCTATCACCTCAACAAACTTTTCCACTTTATTCATTCTCTCGAAATCGTCCCAAATACATCGATCGTGAACTGATTTTAGAACCTTTAGATTGAAATTCCACTTTTTTATTGGCTTTGAAAGATGTGAAAAGCGGTCATACCTTGATCAATGACCGAGCAACGAAGAGGAATGCGTTTGATAATAGGTGAAGGTCACAAATTAATTTGCATCACTGTTTTCAAAGAACTATCGCAATGCAAACTAATTAATTTTGTGATGTCAACCCAGGATTAAACCCATTCCCCTTCATTGATCAAAGTATGACCACTTTTCCCGTCCTTTAAAGCCAATAGAAAGTGGAATTTCAATCTAAAGGTTCTGGAAACAACACGATGTACAATTTCGGAAAATAATTGATAAAGTGGAAAAGTGTGCTGAGGTGATACATGTAGGCACGTTTAATCTTGCTCTAATTTTAGGTCCTTTTCAAAATATGGTGTAAAATATTTATCCTATTATACCTCATAAGTATTTTTGTGGTAGTGCACTGTAATTGCACTACACACTATGTCACCGG
>NC_090891.1:9342864-9370364 GCF_036669925.1 Montipora capricornis | reverse complement strand
TACCAATGACAAAAAACATCTAATTTCATTTCATGGGGTCAATACATGTAGTCAAGTCATTCGTTACAACAGCAACAATGCACCATTTGGACAATGGGGACTTTTAGATTCTAGGACGAGGACAAAATCGAGAACAAGTTTCGACTGTCTGCATTTAGCGAAAATACTTGGAAATTTTATAAATAGCTTGGCTGATTAAATTATCTTATTCTTTGTTAGCAGTATACATGTAGGTTGCTCAGTTATTCTTGTTACTGATAACTAAAGACTTCTTGCTGATCAAAAAATGCCCAAACTGCTACCGTATGGTTGATTTGTTCTGACAACAACAGCTTTGCAAAACCTTGCACTACAATGATGACGGTATCACATATTTGCTTCCAAAATGAGGCTGGTTTGCGCATGCTCACTGTGGGTCTATTTTGTTCTCCTCCTTGAATCTAAAAGGTCCCTTAAAATATTTCAGTCCTTGCAGTAAAGCAGGAAAATAGTGATTCTTTAACACCGAAAATGGACACATTTCGTGAGAATTAGTAATATACCATGTACTTGGTGTTTGTCTGTCATAACTTTTTCTCTTGAGGGCCTGGATAAAAAATTAGGAAACTTGTTGCTCTTCAGTTTTGATGATTTTTACCCAGAAACTGGGCTACGATAGATTGGCAAAAAAATAATTTGTAGGCAATGAAGCTTGGAACAGATGACAGATCAATGCCACACAACATGTATACCTTCATATCAACTCATCACAAAAATACATTGTGAAGTGCTTTACATTCTACGGGTATTCACTCCACATAAGAGGAAACATCACACACCCGGCAAGATTATGGACCCAGATTATGTTAAAACCCATTCATTTATAAAGCTGCCCCCATTAACCAGTAAAATTGTCTAGAGTTTACAAGTCTGGTTAAAAGAGGGATCACTTAAGTTTTCTGGAAAACAAGGGAAAGAGGACTCGATAAAAATGGACTTGATACCACCCTCCTGCATATACGATTATTACACACCCCTATGTTCAATACAAAACAGGATTCATTTGCGCTTATACACAACCAAAGGAGACTCGATCCTGATCAAAGCAAGGATGTGAATGTGATCAAAACGAGGGAGACATGATGTCTGAGGAAAAATGAGATAGCAATTTTGAGAAGGACCTAGAGAGCAATGGTGAGAGCAATGTGTGGTGCAAAACTGATGGAGAACAAGAGGACAGAGGACCTAATGGAGATGTTAGGATTGAAGGAATAGAGTGAGATGGTACAAGCATGTGTTGAGGAGGGATGATGGGCATTTTCTGAGAAAAGCGTTGGAGTTTGAAGTGAAGGGCAAGAGGAAGCAAGGACGACCAAAGAAGACGCAAGTGGAAAAGGAGAGCCAAGTTGCCAATGGACACAGACAGCGCCCGAGACCAAAAGATTCAACAGATCTTGATTTCAGCTACACTTACCATCCTCCAAATCCACCTCATCGCAGAGAGGAAATTGAAAAGAATACAGCGAGGCAAGTACCGGGAGCTGCAGGTGAAACTGTTCGAACTTTGGGACCAGTATGAAGCGTAAGAGTGTTCAGCCAAACGTTTGCTGAAAGCATGCTCCCATCTCAATGGATCGAGGGAAAGTTAAGTAGATAAGTTGAACTCTTGCTTTAGATCCTTCTAATGAGTTCAATACAGAGGATATTTAAGTATATAGCCAATGTGGACAATTCCCGCTAGTTCACACGATTTTGCCCAAGCTAATCGAGGTTAATTAAAGTCATTACTTATAATTTAAATCGTAGGTTTAGCCGATAAACTTATCCCCATAGATAGTGAATTATTCGAATCCCACACTTAGCTTTGCGACATTAACAAGAACTAGTTTCACTTACTTTATGTAATACTAGGTTGTTTAGGGGCTCATTTCGATACAAGTTGATTTGATAAAAATCGAAGTCATTTCGAGACATCATCAAAGTAGATTTGATACAGGTAGAAAGTCAATTCGATTCAACTCAATCTTTATGTTCTCAACTGTTAATTAGTGGTCTGACCGGCGTAAAAACTCCAATCCTGGTAAGCCAATGAAGTTGCTTCCAAGCTCCCACAGTTATGTAAACACTTTCAACGCGAGCTTCTTTTTGGAACTGGAAAATCTGCCAGCATTGCAACTCTCGCATTTAAGTGTAAGTCTAAATACCCATTTCAAATAGCGCCGATAAACAGTATAAACACCCCTTAGAATGGTCAGTTTTCAATAACTATGGGCTCCTGCTGCTTGCACTCGATGGTGTTAAACCTGAAAACCATCCAAGTTACTTTGGATACAGTACACCAGCAATTAATTTCTTTGAAGATAATTATCATATTAATTTTTTTTCCCTTCTCTACATTATCTTTTCTATATTAGATACATTGAGGATGGTAGATACATTAGACTTTCACGAAAAACGTAAAGGAAAAATGAGATCCTCGTACTCATATGGATAAATTTGAGCAAATGTCTCTTGTGGACATTTAGTGTGAATAAAGATATCAAATTTTATTATTCCAATATTACGCCCTTTTACCATATTTGGTCAAGAGAACGCGCAAAATATGAGACGGTAATACACTGTAGTGTCCCGGTTTAGAACAGAGCAAATACGGACGGAACGATAGTTTTTCAGTGAAAGCAGTTGTTTTCAACACGATGAAACGCCTGAGAATTGAGCTTGTCATCGCTTGTCACTCGTCATTTTGTTTATGCAATCAAATAAAGATCTTTGGCTAACTTTTTGTGCTGTTTACATCGTTCGTACGCACCCTGAAGGACAAATAATGCATTTTTTTTTTCAAAACACTCGAACAATTTACTGGTGGGTGTCAGGCACCGTGAAAGCAAGAAATCCCTACTCATGGCACGGCCTACTCCTAAATTAATAACCTTCGTAAATATTCAACTTTAAGGTTAAAGGTTGAGTGGACCAAGACTTATTGTTAAAGAAACCGACAGACAATTAGTCCAAAGCGAACTGGGTGAAATGTAGTTACACTTTACCTGGATAGTAGTCGGTCCAACTGTTGTAGAAGGAGGATTTGTTTTCTTAGGCGGTGGTGTTCGCAAACCTTGAAGCCAAATTGGTTTAAATCCTGACGAGTTCTTCTTCTTCTTCTTTTTCTTTCCTTCGCATGAAATGGCAATCAGAAGCATCACGAACAGAAAGGCTACTTTCACCATCTTCCCACTTGCGAACAAAGAGACTTTCCTTTTCTTTTCTTGACACGAAATGGACTCTGCAGTTCCGCTCCGCACGAAGTTGCGACAATTTGTAACCCAACTCTTGCACTGGGCTTCTTTTGAAGATCGCGGCTTCAATTCCCGGATATGACGTCGATCTCTGACGTCATGTTCCTTTAACTTCTAGATGTTCTTGACCACTAAAAATGCACGTGTTGTCGCTCAGCGAGCTGAAAAATTTCTCTATAATCACACATTCATGAGGCAAATATGCCAAACAGAAAAACGAATGCAAAGATACTAGTGCTTTGAGCATAGCGTTATTAGGTCGATAAAAAAATCTCCTTGTCCAAAAGTTAAGTGCACTTTTGAATGACCTCACAGAGAGATTATAAAGCCAGTCTCGCTTTATAAAACGACCCAAATTATTGTTCCTTCTTTTGCCAATTTCCCCTCGCGCGCAAAAGAGTCCTGAAACGAACACACAACAAAACGATCATACCCAATATTTTGAGGCGAAAATCGCTAAGGGGTCCAATTGCTGTTCTTAAAATTGTGGGGGAGGGGAGTTTCTTTGCCTGAAATGTGTTTATGAGGGTGGTTTCTAAATACTTTTGTATTATACATCTCACGTTTGATCACAAAAACGAGGAATGTTTATATAAACGTAATATCGAGGAAGCTCTACAGGGTCCGGTTGTTCAAAAACCGATTAACACTAATCCCAGATTAAAAATTAACCAAGGACTATTTCTCTACTCCCAAATGCTGTTCAGCACTGACATTCGGTCAAACTTTACATTAGAGGAAGTCAATCTTGAAAAACAAAAATAAGCAAAACACACTTTCACCAAAAAGTTGAAAACACGAAACAAAAGTTTACACTTATTCTGGATTAAACTAATCGGCTTTCGAACAACCGAGCCCAGCTGTTTTATTAATCCGATTGGCCAAGCTATGCATTTTTCATTTCCGGCTTTCATTCTACTTGACAAGATTACGATCTCATTGGTCACGTATTGGGTATGTCACACAAGCACTGAACTTTTTATTTGGAAACACTAAAAAAAGTGAAGTTGATATGAGGGGAAGGATGATTTTGTCAGTTTCCTTTCAGCGATGGCCCCATATCGCAATTTTCACGTCGACGCAGGGGTTCAATAACGAATCTTAATCGCCATGCGCTTAACTGCTCCCTCTAACAACAACGCAATTGGAGGAATTTTTTTTACGTAATGTCTTGAGCAATGCACACAACTTTCGTTCCGCTGAAAGATATTTTAAGCTCCCCTCGAAGTTATGACGTTTCACTTTATTTCGCACATAGTGCGGAATTAGCACATGTTCAAGCCGATTTGAGACGCGTTTTGGACGTTGGGCATTTTTGTAAACATTTGTTTAAACTGTGAAAACTGGGCGATTTACAAAAGGGGCAAATAGTCCTTGGTGAGAGAGACGAAGGGGTACCACTTTCCAATTTACCTCGTTTAAAAAGCCACGCATTCGCGGAATCCTGCTTGTGAAATAGGGTCAATAATATTTCCAGTTGCGCGAACAATTGCAATACATGTATATATACATTTGGTCTATACGATGCTATTAATTACTATGAAAAGCAAATGGTTCCGGGAGTGATACAAAACGGTTTGGTACACAAAACTGCGATTTTCATAATTCTACGGAATCAATCAAATTTCCGAACATAGAAGGGAAGATCGATTCCGTCTCCGGAAATCAAAGTGAATTGGAGTTTTTGTTTAGTTCACAGCTCGAACACCATTATGATATTGTTTTAGAGGCTCTTCAGTAAAAAGATTCGTGAAGATTCCATCGCTTTCCATCGACGTCGAGTTCAAATGCACGAATGTACCTTGGGAACTAAAGATGCTGATTGGTAGGTTTCGGCTTCTGTGGTTTCGTGTCAACTCTCGGCTTGGCGTCGGAAAGTTTGACTGATGGAAGAAGCCAAAACGCAGTTTGGCCGTTGGCGCTTGAAGATGAGATTACGCAGAATTATGGAAATCGCGGTAATTCATCGCAAAGATAAGTATAATAAGTAAATTCTTCATTTATTTTTAATATCAAGGTTAATGTACTCTTTGAGCAGTGCAATAATATCTCGTTTTTTCGTAAAAACTAAATACGACTGAACAATCAAACCAACATACTTTAAAACCAGCCAGAAATATTAATAGTACGGCGGGTGGCTAACCAATATAACGAATAAGAAGTAACGCACCATATCAAAAGAAAAATAAATTAGTTATTAAGGCTCGCACACACACTACACAAGGAAAAGAAAAACATTAAGAAGTGGACGAATTAACTGGTTGTCACTTCGTGCCAATCACGCGTTAGCGTATGTTATCTCTCCTTATGCTTGGGTGACAAGCGGGGAAAAAAGGCTTGCTTGGGGAGGACAGAAATTAACAAACTACGATTTCTCGTTTGTGAATACCACTAATTTTTTCAATCGTTCAATTCACTGCAAGATTCATTCTTGCAATTAGCGCATGAACCATTGCAGGTATAGATGGTTTTGTAAAAAACAACATACATTTCTACAGGACATCAGAGACATTTAATTATAATTAACTATATTTATATTTATATATACAAAGTAATAAATATTAGTCATTGCTTTGGGTTTTGCGTATGAACGTGGATGTATTGGGGTGTTCCCATTCCGTTCGATCCCTCTTTTACGTAAGCGGAGCCTATGTAGCTCAATTTCCGCAAAACAGAATGAATACCCCGACTCTACACTCCCTATAATCTGCTAGTCTGGATGTTCGTTTTGTTACTGTGATGTGGATGTGCCGTTGTTCGCTCCTTCGGCGGTCTTACTAGGTGAAGACTGTACACTTAAAATCGAGTCAATTTGGTAACCAATCTACCATTTCGTTTCAATTAAGGTGCTTCATCACCTAAACCCACATTGCTATTTCAGAGCATTTTTCAAGGCTAATTATTGATAACTTCAGTAACCGTCGTTGTAATTTAAGCCCTCATTTCGAGTACGTTTTAGTCTCTATAGATATACATGAGCCCCTAAACAGCGACGGGAAGGGAGGCGTGACGCAAGATTCGCGCGTCCCCACCCTTGCATGCGACGCTTACGGCGCTTGTACCAACGGAGCAACCCGCGAAAAATGAACTTTTACTTTGAAGACTAGAGCCACAGGAAAATCAATCAAACATTTCCGTAAAACATGTTAAATGTAGAAAATGAAATGACTAAGTGGTCCGGCATTACCTGGGTTTAGGACTTTGGCAGACATATGAGCATTCCGTGAAATCTGAAGGGCATGTTTGACAGACATTTTTTGTTACGGATGAATATTTTACTGTTCAGCCACCGTGACCAAAAGAAAAACACTAAAGCATTGAAAATTGAAATAATTAAAGAATTTTGTGACATTTGATGGTCGGGTGGGAAAGAGGGCACAGCTCCCGATCTCGAAATGATGGGTCCGCAAATTACCAAGACCTCTTCGATCCAGAAGTAACCTGCGTTAAGGCGTTCTTTTCTTTCGAGGGGGCGCCCTCTCTAAAAGAACGCCTGACGCAGTTTTATCCTGAAGGTGAAACTGTTACTACAGTATCACATACAGAAATTTCAAGGTAACTGAAGATAGCAAAAGTTATAAGCAAAAACACAGTTAAAGTGTATCTTCTACCTTGGAATTAAACGGCCGCAGAGGTTTCACATCTTGTAAATGCTAGGAATTGATAAATTGACTGGTTCTTTTAACATAGGCCGAAAAAAGCTATTAGCAACCTTTATAAAAACTATTAAGACATTCACCGCGTTAGTTTTGACAATCGTGACGATGGCTGAAAGTCATCGCTTATAATCACTTTCTTTCGGGTTGCGCAAAAAGAACCAGTGAATTACTTTTTCTTCAACAGGCTACGAAATGATGTGTATCGAGTTGACTGGCGAGGCAATTTTCAAAGTAAGACTGGACTTGGAATTGTCTACAAGGCGAAAAGCTTCCAGAAATTCGTTAAAGTCTATGTGGCCATCTTTGTCCATATCTATACTTTTAGCCAAGTCTTCAATAGAGTCCAGAGGGATGTTAGAGTTTGCGTGTTCGTTTAATAGCCGACAAGACTCCTCGAATTCGTCCATGGACACCACACCTAAAAGATGTAAAAAAAAACTGATTATTCACTAAAATTATGAGTGACACTTCAACGCTACTTTACGAATACACTACACCGTGCAAGCGCCATATGATAATTAAGGCATGCAAGCGGCCTCTAATGAAGCCTGAGGTTTCCACAAGAGGATCAGTTCTCTCCTTCATTGATGATCCGCACTTAAAATATGCATTCATTTCATTCATCGAGTCCTTTAAGGAAACACATGAGCGCAAAAGATTGACCTGATCCCTACAGTTTGGCTTCAAAGCACAGTCGGTGGAGCAAGACAATTTCTTAGAGCGAGTTTCAATCGAGTGTCGTAAAACCAAAACCAAAGTAATTACTTTGGCCAACCAAAAAGGACGGAGACAATCCGACAAACCAATCAAAACTCGAAGTAATTACACGTAGCCGACACAAAGCGCGGCAAAATGTGCAAGCACGGGCCACGATTGGTTTTGGTTTCTCTTCTGAATGGTTCAAAAACTGGCGCGAGAACTTTGAACCAATCACTGAATGAAGTAATCATAACCAAAGCAATTCGCTAATTACTTTCGACACTCAATTGAAAACCGCTCTAAATTGTCCAGATAAGTGAAAGGATCAGTTCTCTCCTACAATGAGGTTTCCATAGCAAAGCAGCCCAGGCGTTTGTGGTTATTGGGACCGCGCCATAGTTTCACATAGCCTGAGCTTTAGGTCAGATCCGACCACAAAAACAGGAACTCTTCTTGTGCTCTTAATAAGACAAGTCATATTCTGCTCTAATTAGGGTGTAGAGGAAACAAATATGAGTTAAAGCCACTGTTAAAACGACGTGAATAGAAAGCCCGTGGCAGTCAAGAGTGCACGCCATCCGAAATAATTTGTTGGTTTTCTCTTCTGCTCATATTTTGTTTCGCGAGTGATCTGTTTTTTCCAGTATTGATTTGAGGGGCTTCGTCCCTGCGTGGGAGGTTACGTCACCTGACACTTAATAAAAGTTTATTACTATTTTTACTGTCTTTTAAAAAAGATATGCTTCAAAGTCTTAAATATAGTGTTCCCAACAATACAAGACAGAAATTTTTCTAGTTGTTTCCGATTCGATGTCTCCTTGACAACTGAAGACTGCAAAGGCGGTTACTAGGATTAAAGGCTTCCGGGTTAAGTTCCTGATTTTTAAACCCACAAATGTTCTCTAATAATTTATAAGGAAGATTTGACCAGTTAAAACTATTAAGAAAGAATCGAGGAACCAATACGCACCCGAGTTGTCTTTATCCATCAAACGAAATATAGTTTCCAAATTGGATCTGTTCCTGTAAAGAGTTTCAGTGATGCTTGGCCCATTCTAGACGGCAAAAGAGAGAGAGAGAGAGAGAGGGATTAAAAATTCGATACCACACTTTATAAACTGCGACAAGGCTTCTGGTCGTTTCGATAACGTCAAGTGTCCAGTTTCTCGAAGATTGTTTGGAGCGAAACATACCCAATACCATAATTGAAGGCCTATATGTTTTAATGAAACTTCATCAATAGCCGAAGCTAACCGCGTTGGCAGCAACTTGTCGCATACACAAGAATCGACCTTTTTTTAGCGACGATTCGCGAGAGGAATAGTGGTTACCCGTCACCGTCATGGCTCGCACACGCAGGTTTACCTTTTCTCATTCAGTTCTTAATCTAACACTAAATCAGTGCACTTCTTTTGACATAAATCAAGATTAAGTAAACGAATGAAAACGATACTAACTTCAAGTCTCATAACAATATAAAATTTTTTAATGCCTTTGAATTAGGATTCAAATTATTTTGTACCCTTTACCACGCAGTGCCACCAACCTTCTTCAGTCCTGCCTCAATAACATACTGATCCAGGCACGAAGCATAATCAACTCTGCCGTCCGGTAAAACATTCACCAGTTGATGTCTTAACATGTTCCATGGTACATCTAACTTTAAAACACTCTCCACAGCGCTACTCCACTGGCTACCAGTAATGTATCCTGCACATAATGAGAAGCAACCATAAACACAAGAGTGAATCATCTTTAGAAAGTAGGCAGTTATGCACCGGCGGCTCAGTTGGTTGAGAACCGGGCTGCCATGCGCCGGGGAGGTCGCAAGTTCGACTTCAGCCGCAAAATAGCCTGCGTAGCTGGCGTTAATTAATTAATTATTAGGGAGTTTAAGCACAAGACGTTTTTGAGCCGCGGACGGCAACCGGAAGTAAGCTGTTTTCCTATTTATCCGGTCTTGTCAATATCGCCTTTATGTTGCTAAGTATCTTTCCTCCATTAGAGATGATTAGGTTTAAAATGTGGGAGACAGTACTGTCCTGGCTTGCGAAATGTTTATTTCCGGTTGCCGTCCGCGGCGCAAAAACGTCGCGTGCTTAAACTCCCTAATTGTTGGCGCGAGAGGCAAATTAAAGAGCGGCGAAGACGCGCGGAGAATGGGCGCCCTTCTCCATTCTCCGCGCCAACAATACCGCCAGCTACGATGGTTAGCCGCACCAACACTCAGAGTCCTTAATTAAGTAAATAACTGAGGAGAAAGTGCTGCCTTTGTTATCTCTTAAACACAGCTAAATCTACCTTCGTTATTTTTCATCCATATCAACATAAACTAGATCACAATGTCAGTTTGAAAATATTTGACAACAACTCTAGGCAATCAGTATCTCTCAAGCGAAAGACTTATGTAAAATACCTAGGAGTGCTGATCGATGGTAATCTTTCCTGTAAGCAAAACATAAAGTATTTTCACATGACGTCACGGCGGCCATGTTAGAGGAGTGAAAAAAAGAAACAGCGGATATGTTGGAGAGTGAAAGATTCTTTTGGGAATTGAACTCTGTTTTTATGGAAATTCTTCCTTTTTGTTTTAGTATGCAAATATGGATGCTGGTCACATGAGCGAAAACTTTCTATTGACTACGTCTCAATGAAAATAAGCAAAGGAATTGGTATTATCACCAGGCTCCATCAATTAATTCCCTTTTCTACACAGTTAAACATTTATTGTTCGCTGATAGAACCTTATATTTCCTACGGCCTTGTTGCTTGGAGTCAGGCCCTAAATACACATTTGAACGAAATTGTCACTCTACAAAAACGAGCTTTGCGTTTAATGTACTTCGTAGATTATAAATCTCATAGTGTGCCTCTATTTGTAAATTCAGGAATTCTGCCAGTTAAACTACTTTCAGTTTAAATCAGTTGCCTCTTTGCTACATGATGCTGACAATCAGCATAGTCCACCCAATAACTCAAATCTATTTACTCGCTCGAAACAAATTCATTCCTATTCCACGCGGTCTGCAATAGCTGAAAACTTCCATGTAGAAATGTCGAGAACAAACCAACGGTTATTGTCCTTCTCTAGAATTGGTACAAAAATATGGAATGGTAAACGTAAATTGAACGAATTACTTCTGAAGTTTGTTAAAACTGAGGAGATGAATGTTGATATGCGCTACATCAATCTTTCGAAGTATATGGCTTTTCATTTCATCGTTGATTCATTTCTCACGGGAACATTAGAACCCACAAATGACCAGCTCCCAAAGTCAGTGGCTTCATAGCTCAGTTGGTTAGAGCGTCGCACCGGTATCGCGAGGTCACGGGTTCAAACCCCGTTTAAGTCTTGAAATTTTCAGGCTTCTTTACGCAACTGCAAAAATTTCGTTCATAACTGCGAAGATCATAGCTTCACTTGTTTTCTTTAACGGTTACCGATAATACCTCAGATCATTTATTTATTCTTTTCATTTTCATTTTTTTAAAAGTTTTTTTCTCTTATGTACGAGGCGTTTGTTTGTGCAATTCTTGTTTGTGTAATTCTTGTAAAGTGTCTTTGTTTACTTGTGAGGGGCAGTAATAATGTCACAGTGTAAGTGGCCCGCCTAGCATAGCAATGCTAACTGCGGGGCACCATGGTCTTGTTTGTAAAATTATGATTTGTTTGCAAATGAAGTTAATGTTAATGTTAAAAGTTAATGTTGAAATCTGCAATTGGTTAAACTCTCTCGTCTTCTCGGATAAGGACTATAAACCGTAGGCCCTGTCTCGCAACCCTTCAATGCTGATAACCCTGTGGGATGTGAAAGAGCCTCGGCAACATACTATTCAAGGAGTAGGGCATGGAGTTACCGGTGAACCCTCACTAAAAAAGAAAATAACTTTAAACCACAGAACAAAATGATAACAACCAAAATTTCTCGAACTTTTTCCAATGAAAGTGTTTATCTAAAAGAAATAAATAAATTACATAAACGTTTGTTTTGGTTTTCAAATTTCCCGGTAGCCGTCATGTTGAATAATTGTGACGTGTAGTGGTTGCCCTGTTGTTTCAAAACAAAAGGTCTTCGTGTGAAAATATAAGGGCAACCATAACACGTCACAATCATTCCATGGTGGCGCCCGGGAAATTTGAAAGTAAAAACAAGTGATTCTAACCATAGCTAATAAGAGGGGAATGGTTTGGAAGCTCGGCAAACATCAAAGGAGCAAACAAAGATGCCAAGATTTAGGTTGGAAAGTCCACGACCATGCACAATCTTTTGTTTTGCGCTCATACACTATGCATGAATTACGTAACCAACACGTTTCTATTCGTTAGTTCCTCAGTACGGAGTAAACAACTATTATGTTTTGTGCACGGTCAAGGCCAAAAAGGAGAACAAAAACCTACAACAAAGACATTTGTCGGGTTTCATAACCATTCCCCTCTAATAACTATGTTCTAACGTTCTTTTTTTCTTCGATCCAAACACTTTTGGAGAAAATTGCTGTGCAACTTTGATTGTCCATAACTGCGAGGATCATGGCTTTACTTGATTTCATATCCGCAGTTCAGTATATGATTCATTTCATATATCATTGCGTTCGGTATTTTGTTCGGTTTAAAATTATTCATTAGTCGCAGTGGAGGTTCCTTTCAAACACCTTGGCTAAGTGTCCTGCACATCTGATCTCTTGCGACGAAAATTCACAAACCTCACCTGTTTTTCCTTTGTCTCTTTCCAGAAAGGCTGTCATTAGAGCTGTCTTGTTGGCATAAAACCTTTCTCTCAGATCTCTTATAGCGGATTCTTCAACAATACCAACCCTGAAGAAACAATTAGGAAACAAATCGTTACAATATTAAAATATAATTGGGGGGCTTTAGGACCTGTTTATATGAGGCGAGCCAGCCCCGTTAGGCGGGCAGGCCTGCTTTGCCGAATTTGAATTGGGTACAACATTGAATTAGCCCAATTGGTCTATTCTGACCACTTGATTTTCATTTAATGCACTCACCGTTGTTTGAGTGTGAGATGTTTCTTCGTTTTGGAGACTTGATATTGAACAAAATATGGCTTCATATCTGGACCAATCTTCATGTAAGCACCCCTGTTGCTTCCTTGTTCATAGTAATTTGAAGCTGAAAATATTGTTATAACCTGAGGAAAGAAAACAACAAGCGTTATATAACATTAATTAAGCAAGTCTACATCAAAATCCTGGTCACTGGAAAAACAAAAATAGGCACGCATTGCGTACGTATGGTAGTGCAGTAACACAGCGCTGTATAATTGTCAATTGAGCTGCGTTTTGTCTTCCAGGAGATTCAAGTTATCTTTGCGTAATATGTAGCTCTGATAGTACACAATATTGTTTTGATGCCGTATATCATTATAGTGCCATGGTAGATGTCTTAGGTAAATAGCCCCCTGAGAAGACATGTGGTTACCAGTAAAATACTAAATAGCATAAAGAGATAAAGGAAAATAAAAGGGAATCGAGAAACATTGGTTTCGAGGCTGACATGTTGATCATTTTCAAGTTCCCTTACAACCTCTTTTTTACCACATGTTTGAGCGTGCACTCTGAGCGTCTGACAGCTTGTATTTGGATGGGTGACCTCAAAACATACGACCGAAAATTCCATTTTAACGCTCAAAAATGCAAACTAAGCAAGGTACCGATTTTGTTAGCCTGCTTTATGCAAAACAAATATTGATGCAAACGTAAATAAAATAATATTGATACACAGTTTTTAGGAAGAGAAGAAGTTTTCAGGAAGTGTCGATCGATAATACAATATTTTGCCATCAGCAACAAAATTCGCGGCATGAAAACAACTTAAAATTTGAACCGAGAACATAAAAAGTTACCATCAGCGAAGACCATGTTGGGAGATTTTTGCTAGTCGTTCAATTTTTCTATCGTACTTTTGGCTGCACAAGCAAATCGCTAAATCGCAAGATTGAAAGTGACATTGAACTCAGCGGGCGCCGTGATCAAGTTACCTCGCATGTTTACTCACGAAACAAAGGATACATCTGTGTCAA
This sequence comes from Montipora capricornis, assembly GCF_036669925.1. Lineage (NCBI taxonomy): Eukaryota > Metazoa > Cnidaria > Anthozoa > Scleractinia > Acroporidae > Montipora > Montipora capricornis. The sequence goes on along the minus strand of NC_090891.1, from coordinate 9,356,693 downwards.
AATGATGGCAAGACACCGGGTTTTCGTTTTTGTTAGTTAGTTTTTTTTTCTTTCAAGTGTTTCAAAGATTGACAAGAAATGCGCGAATTCAACACAAAGATCACAATAGCTCAATTCTTGAGGTTATTTATCACCAGGTAATTCCATCGTTTTGGAAATAGCATCTGCTTTATTATTCATCAGCGTCACAATCTCATGCCGATTTTGGAGCTCATTTTGTTGAAACTCAAGCTTGCTTCCAGCAGAACTGTTTTGAAACTCAAGCTTGCTTCCAGCAGAACTGTTTTGTGCAAATTGCACTCGTCCTTGTGCGTCTTTAAAAAAATTTCCTCAGGCTCATTCCAAACTGCACTCAAAATCATGCGATTACCTATACAAATGGTATAGAAGGCAGAAAGTACAGCCCAAAAACACTGCATCGATGTGCATAATTATTATCCAAGTGTAAAATAATTCACTGCACACTTGTAGGCACTTGTTTCCACAATCCAATAAAATAAGGATAACTATTTTGTATTTTACAGAAAAATATATTGTCAGTTAAGTATGATTACCTTTCGACCATGCATGTATTCATATCCCTCATATTTACATTCATGGGACCTGACAAGCAGCTCCAGACTGTGTTTCCTCAGAATGCGTTCCGTAATATCAGGACCAAAATAACAGCCTCCTCCTCTGAAGGTATTGGGTTTACAACCAGGCATAGGTTTGGGGTCACTCCACAGTAAATCCAATACCTAATACCGTAAATAAAACCTAAATATTACAGCTTGATCACAACTGCCCTTAAATGAAGTGTGAGTTATTCTGTTTTAATACCATAACTGACGTTGTACCTGTACGTTTAGAACTTTTTTTTTTTTGACTTTTTGGGGAGCAGTGCGGGCTGGTGCAGTGGTGAGAGCACTCCCCTTCTAGCAATGTGCAATGTGGCCCAGGATTAGCCTGTGAGGCGGCTCACTTATGAATTGTGCGCGCAAGTTACATCACGGCGAAGCCGCGTGAGCGAGCTGGCAAGAGAAATGGGGAAAGGAAAATTTCACTTTTCGATTCCCGGGTTCGACGCCATATACCTTATTCCAAAATGGCCGCCATTTCAGTATTCTTTTGTTGGATTGCAAATTGGCCCTTTTGGCCTCGTTCAAGGTTAAATATTCTTTTGAATTTTACCTTTGAAAGGGAGGCCAAAAGGGCCAATTTGCAAGCAAACAAATGAATACTAAAATGGCGGCCATTTTGGAATAAGGTGTATACATGTACATTTGTATGTGGGTTGAGTTTGTAGGTTCCCTATTCTGCTCCGAGTAGTTTTTCACCGGTTACTCTGGTAGTTTCAATTGTTGGCAAATTTAGTGGCATTTACAGTGAAATCGACTGATTGTTTGTTGTCACACAATGTTGCGTTTTTGATTGGCACTTTGCTCTGAGCAAGTTGAAGGTTCAATGGTATGCCTCAAACTGTAGTTACAAATTTGTGAACCTTCTCCACAGTCCCTTCAAATGGATTTGAAATGATTAATTTTTTTGAAGGAAATTTACGGTATTGGCAAACGGAGTTTTCGAGGAAAACCAGTTGCGCTTAATGCTAAGAAATCGTGGTGTTGAATTGATATTTCAATTGCCCTTACAGTCCTGAATCAAATTCTTGTGAGTTTTGTTTTGCGTCAATGAAGGCATATTTGAGACAACACGAACAGTTTTCAATAATTATTGACTTCACAGAATTCAAGGTTGCAAAGAATCACGCCGATGATTCATTGTGGATTTTTTGTTTTAAAACTACTGTTTTCACAGCCTCGTGAATCTTACCCAATGTTGAGTTATTATGCCATAGACTTATATTATAAAAAAATAGCAAGGTTGTTTTTGAATGGGTTCAAATACTAGTGCCTGACTTTGGGAATGTAAAACACCAGGCAGCAATTTGAAATTAATTTTGAACTTGCAACTTCGACGGAGCAAATGGCCAATCGAAACACCAACATTGCGTCACAAAATTGCAAAGTGGCAGGCATGAACAACCGGTTTTACTTTTTTCCGAGTAAATCATGATGGACCATGATAACAGTGACACCAAAATATAAATGAACTAAAATTTTGAAAAATATTATCAGGCTTGCAGTTATTTTTTATTATAAAAACAATGAACATAACAAAGCATAAAACAGTCTGAGGATACCTGTCTCCATTCCATGAGGTTGATTGTGTCAGGATGTACCTTGTCCATGCTCGGAGGCTTAAGCACTGATATGTACTACACAAGGAAAGATCATGGGAGATTTTCTGTTTTAGTTGGTCAAAATAATAATAATAATAATAATAATAATAATAATAATAATAAAATTATACAGCGCTTTTTATATCAATTATTCAAAAGCCCTTTACAATGTAAAACGAAAATGCAATTAACAATGTAATATAAAAATAAAAAATCGATTAAATAGAAAAATAAGAAATATAGGTGTTACTAATTGTCATATACTTTTTTGAAAAAGGACGTCTTTAAATGTCTCTTAAAAGTATCTAAGTTCGGGTCATTTTAATTGTCAATGGAAGTGTATTCCACTTTGATGGACCAGCAAAGTTAAAGCTCACTATAGTCTTGCATTTGGTTTGAGGGACCTCTAACAAAGTAAGGTCATTGGATCTCAGAGAGCTTCTGTTTGATGCCAGTTGTAAAGACCCTTAATAGCTTTATTACAAATGTTCCCAATGTGAATGTCCATTGCTATGTGCTCATCAAACCAAGATCCCAGATTTCTAGCATTATTAATTGAGTCCCCAACTCTTATGGAATTGATGTTTATTTTGGACAGCTGACCACAGGAGCCAATAATCAAGAATTCAGTCTTAGAATCATTTATCATAAGATGGTAAGAGACCATCCAAGCATGAACATCAGCAATACACTCCCCAATTGTATGAACTGCATTATCCTGATCCAGCTGTGATTCTGATTTGAAAATAAGTAGATCTACAGGGAGGTATCATCTAAAAAGGCATGTGTCGATGAAAAGTGCTTTCTTATAAAGACGAGAAAGGACTGGACCCAGGCGGCTTCCCTGGGGTATGCCACAAGACAAGTTGAATTCATCTGAAAAATTATTTTCTATTACAATGCGTTGTTTTCTTTCGGATAAGTAAGTCTGAAACCACTTTAAAGAGCAGTGTCAGTTACACCAAAGTCACCTTCTTAAGTATTCAGTAATGACAGAAGCTCATGATCTTGAAGCTTGTAACTCTGGTTCAGAGCAGAGGTTTTTTGAGTTTAAAATTTCCTTATTTGGATGTAATGTAGATCGTGCATTTTCCCGTGCGTGCAGCTTCGATCTTATTTTTGTCCATATTTGGGTCGTAAAATCCCCAGGTTTGTTCCAAGGAAAAGAGTTGTAAGTTACAAGCTTCACAGTCACGTGCTTCTGGTAATTAAGAGTGGTCAACTGTATCAAATGCGGTGCTAAGGTCAAGAAGTGCAAGAAAAGTAACAAGATATTGTTCTACACTTTAAGAAGGGCAGTCTCAGTAGACAAAAAATGATGATAGGCTGACTGACAATCTGGTAGTAGGGCATTTTCTTCACAATGACGTAGGAGTTGATAAACAAAAGCTTTATCAACAATTTTTGAAATAAATGAAAGGTATAATTCTTGAAGTCAAAATCATTTCCATTTTTTTTTGCAAAGGAGTCACTAATGCAGTTTTCCACTGATCAGGTAGATAGCCTTTGGTCAACGAGTAACTTACAAAATCAGTAACTTTGGAAGCAAGAACGTTAACATCAGTGCATAGTTTGAACAGCCATGATGGTAGAGGATCCAGGTGACATGCAGGGTTCAAGGAACTTTTAACTGACGTATGGGTACCTTGTTTTCAGACAACTCAGAGAATTGACTTAATTTCACATCAGGGCAGTGAGAGTCACGAAAAGGAGGCTCCACACTGATAGCATCAATGTTCTCCATAATTAATAGGCCTTTTCCAACTAATGATCACATGGTACAAAATCTGCCATGCTGGAGGGCAAGCTCATCATTATTCCCCCACTGGGACATTAAAACAAAGGCAAGTCAAGGTTGACTGGTTCAGATCTCTTTGTTTTAATGTCCCAGTGGGAGAATAATAATGAGCTTGCCCTCCAGCATGGCGGATTTTGTACCATGTGATCATTTGTTGCAAAAGACCTATTTTAATCAATCTTCTGGATAAAAAGTGATTTGACTATTTGGAGCAATTTTCGTGAATCACCAGCACCAACAGACCTTAAGAAGAGAGGAGTATTCCTGACAAATTAGTCGGAAAGCTTGCTTGTAAGATTCAAGACCAGATTTCCTCATGGAAAGGTCCTGATAAATTAACTGCTCCTTTTTCGCGGAAGAAATTGAGGCATGACTTTTACATTTGAAGGAACACACAGTACCAAGTTTCATGGAACAATAAAAAATGTATAACAAAATTTCCCCTTAAATAATCATTCCCTTTCCTAATCTTACAGCTGCTTGCACTATTCAGTAATATTTAATATCAGATATATTGAAGTGGCAAATTAATTCAGACTGACTGAGAAAGACTCACTTTAAAAATATTGAAACTATAGTCAAGTTGAGACGACGCATAATGCCTGTGGTCCATCTGTACACTTACTTTGTGGCGATCAATTTTGTTAATAATGGATAAATCTGTAATATTGGAAATTCCACCATGAGTAACAAGTATTTTGTTATTAACCACAGTTGCTAGAGGAAGCCAGCCAAAAATGTCAGCAAAAAGCCGCATGACTTTTGTAGAATGTTCCTGTAATAAATTAAAATAGAAATCCATAGAATGGGCCTTATTCGCACAGCAGCCATTGGCCATAGACAATGATATATTTCCTACCCCAAGCCTCGAGTTGAAATATTTGGGAACGAGGTTCAGTGCCCAAAAACATTAGAGTTTTCAATCCCTTAGGACTCAACACGGCAACCATGTGAATAATGACTATCTGCCATCAGTCAAAGCGTGTATGTACTATAGCTAACATGTCAAATTTTTTCCATAAAATGTCAAAAAGGGGTCTCAAAATTAATGAAAGGGTTAGATCTCAAGAAAAAACAATTCCTCAAACTAAAAAAGCTCGTGTTGAAATGGAGGGTATACAAATTATGTAAACTGCAGGTTGCAGGTCACTGTTTCACCATAAGCCACTCTCAAAAATACCATAATACTCTTTATTTGCCCTCCAACATTTTGCATAAGCATTGTTTTTATATTCTCTTGTGATCATTGTAAGTCCCAAGAGAAACTAGAAAAAATGCTTATGCAAAATTCTGGAAGGCAAACAAAAAATATTATAATATTTTTGAATGTGGCGTATAGCTGAAACAACCCAACCCTTTAGGCCTAATGGTAACATTAGGCCTAAACAATATGCTTTAGATAATGGCCTTTTTTATACTAGAGATGCATAATTCATCTGGGATGAACTTGGGCACACATTTTTTGTGCGTCTGTTAAATTCGTCTCGTAATGCATCTGGACAAAGTATAAACTGTAGTGCGTATGTCTTTGAAGACGCACTAAACTGGATAGTTTAAAAGGGAATTCATGTATGATTATAATTGAAAATGGTTCTAAATAAAAAAAAAAACCTTCATTTATGCCCATTCTGAAAGGACAGTGTATAACTTCCTTTTCATTATGAATTGAATCTATCAATCTTTCAGGTACCTATAGTCCTTGTAATGTTTCCTGCATGTGGTTATAAACTCTCTCTAGATATCTAAATTCTTAAAAGTACAGTTTCCCAAGATAGTCAGATCTTAATTTGTATTTTCTGAAGTCAGCTATCACTTTTTATTTTGTCAGTTGTTAGCTGGTGTCAAGCTTCATATCAAGTTCTCGATCTAACACATAATTATCTCTTTAACTATCTAGATCACTGATCAGTAAAAACAACCCACCTTGTACTTATCCATAACTTCTTTCACAAATCCGTACCTATAAAGAAAGTCAGAAACAAAAACAAAAAAGAAACTTGACTCAACCTATACCAAATCAAATTAATTTTCACCACTCTGTAAAATATATGAACGAGAATCAGAATTTGAAAAATATACACACTGTTCACTTAACTCAGTTGCATGACATTAGGTGAAATGCATGACCTCACAAAGAAGCAGAAGAAGAAGCTGACAACTGCCAGGCATTGGCAAAGAAAGTAGGACATTTTTGTGTCACTGTAATGACAGCAATATTTTCCCCAGCTAAACAAAATTAATGGCTTAATCGGGCTCGGAAAGCAAGCTTTGGTTAAAGTGACACTATAACTACATGTAGATGTACCACTCCCTCTACCACACATCCTCCCTTCCTTGGAAAGCTTGACACATAATAATAAATGCTTGATTAATTACTAAATCTTTTTAAAATTAAAATAATTTATTATAACTCACTCATCACAAACATATACCCATTGACCCCTGTGAGTGAGATTTTACTCTAATGCCCGATGATTTTTCAACCGTGGGCATCCTCGAGCGTTTGAGCTTTCAATGGATTAACAAAACATTAACACAATATACTATTACAATTCTACCTTAGGTTCATAATGTGATCCTCATGGTTCCCACGATTGATGTAAACTCCAGTTGGATAAAGCAGGAAAAAAGCAAACAAGATGATAGCGATCTCAACAGATTTAGGTCCACGATCAACAATGTCACCATTAAAAATGTAAGGGTTTTCTGCAGAGGGGAGACCATTCTGTGGAATAAAAAAAGGGGGTAACATCCACCAAAATTATTATGAAAATACTGAAATTATTGTCAGTGGCATGGTGCAATGAAGTAACCATTGTAACATACCACTTGCGAGGAAAGGCTATATAAAGCTTCAAAAACTCATCAATAATAATTATTCATGAGCCTAAAAGCCTATCAAAATATCATTTTTCTTGCCTGCTAATATTTTCCACGTTTTGAACCTTTGTTCGTACTCCCTAAGGACATGCCTTCTGTGGAATGTTTTTGAACCCATTCAAAAAAATCACTGCACGTTTTTTAAACAGTACAAAAAATATCACTCTTGGCACAAACATCATAATGATTGGAAATTTGTGTCCACTTATCATTTTAATTCCCAACTGAATCTTCATATATTTCCAATGACAATGAGAAACATGTGACAAGGACTTCAATTAGTACAATAAACACAAAGTTAAAATTGCATTCTGCAAAAAAACCATCCATGGACAAAATAAGAACGGGACTACAAAACAGGGTCCCAAAGGGGGGGTCCCTGGAGCCCTGGATTTTTTTGCTGTGGAGCCCGGAGCCCGATCATTTCTCCACCTGGAGCCCTGATCGTTTCTAGCTGTGGAGCCCGGAGCCCTGAAAGTTTTGTTATGGAGCCCGGAGCCCAAATATTAAAATCCAATTATTTTTAGCACTCAGTCCTCATTGCTTTTGTTTGCCTACTGCTAGTAAATGGTATCTAGAGAGGAGAAAGTGCAACAGATGATAGAAGCATGCATTCTTTTTGCCATTTGTCTGGTGCGTAATGCAATTATCGTATTCTCATTGTGTTTCTTTGTTTTCTGAAGTCAAGTTGGTTACCCTCGTATTTAATTTAAGTTTTTTTAAAATGGATAAACTTAAGGTTAGTGACAGGGCTGCACAGACTCCCTGCGTGATTTAACTGTAAATGGATAAAGATAAGTGACAGGCCTGCACGGACTCCTGCGTGATTAAATTGTAAATGAATGAAGCCTTCGTAGCTTAGCTTTGTAAGAGATTTACCTCTCCTGTACGATAGGATAGGCGGATTCTTGAAGACAGTGTTCAGCAAAGGCTGATTTTGTATTAAGTCCCAGTTTAGCATGAGTATATTTTTAAGGTTACACACCGATGGGTGGTATGTTGTGACAAATGGCAAAATTTGTTTTTGTGCTTTTGCTTTTTTGTTGAAATGCCGACTGTCTTCCGGCGAAGCTGACTTCTGATAACATTGTTTGTATCATTTTGTAAGGATAGCCGCGCACAATGAGGCGCGATTTAAAATTTGTGATACTGTAATAAAAGGCTCTGTAAAGAAGAGTTTGTTCTGAGAAGTCTAAGGGCTTCACCTTTAATAAAACCTTTTTTCACACCTGATGGGTGGCTTGAGGTAAAATGTGTGTACTGAAAGGTTTCAGTCGGCTTGTAATGTGTTCGGATGTCAAGGATCAATTCGTTTCTGAATCTTCCTCCTTTAGATATGGTTGTGTCGAGAAATGTTATTTCAATCTCTGAGATTTCTGCCGTGAATTTGATTGTACAGTGTAGGGTGGAAATTGTTAGCTTGTTTTATGAACAGGTTTATTTCCTGTATGTTGGAACCCCACAATGAGAAAATGTCATCAATGTAGCATTTTCACTTTGTCGGTTTTGTGTTGCTTTGATTTATCGATTTTGTTTCTTCCTACCCATTGCGGTTCCATGGGTCTGGAAGTAATTTTTTCCAATAAGTTGGAATGAATTCTCTATAAGGATAAGGCAAAGCATTTCTTTGAGATAGTGGGATGGGATGGGAGGGTTGTAGTTGTAGTTGTAGTTTGTTGTTTTTCGTAGGCTTTGCATACCATTGTCCTGTCAACATAACAGGATTCGAAGCGCTGTAATTCTAAAACTTGCTGAAAACTGGAGGTTAGAGAGAAAACACAGAGTTTACAGCAAATGCAACAGCAAGCGCAAACGGATGACAGAACTGACAGGCTGCTGGCAACGAGCAAAGTCGGCAAACGGCAGCAAGAATGACCACATGACCATTGCTTTCCCACCATTAATAAGATTAATTACGTTTTCGGTTTAGGCTTGTAAAGAAAGACAAAAGAAAGATGGAAAAATGTCGAATTTTAAATTCCATTTATTCCCTGATTTCATTTTGGGTGAAAATTGGGACTACAGTCTACTAGTCAACAGTGGAGCCCAGAGCCTTAAAGTAGCTGCTATATATGGAGCCCTGGAGCCCCGATTTTTTTGGCCTTGGAGCACTGGAGCCCTGGAGCCCTAAACCCCTTTGGGACCCTGACAAAATCAAATAACTGATTTAATTAAGAAACCTTTTAATGGATCTCCAACTTACCTTGTGAAAAATCATAAAGAGGTCAGACAGTTTTCCATGCAAGTCCCCTGCAACATCAAAGAATATTATTGGATCACTCATAATATATACCGTATATCCTCAGATTTAAGTTATTGCAACTAGACAGTTACAATAATAATGCCTTTAACTTAAGAAGGCGCTGTGGCCTCGTGGTTAGTGCACTTGACTCCAGATCGAGTGGTCCGGGTTCGGGGCCTGGCCGGGGACATTGTGTCGTGTTCTTGGGCAAGACACTTTACTCTCACAGTGCCTCTCTCCACCCAGGTGTATCAATGGGTACCGGCGTAATGCTGGGGGTAACCCTGTGATGGACTAGCATCCCATCCAAGGGGGAGTATAAATACTCCTAGTAGCTTCATGCTACGGAAACCAGACATAAGCGCCGGCCTGATGGGCCTTCCTAGGCTCGTAACAGAGACTTAACAAAGACCTAATTTAAGAAAAGAGGAAAAACTCTTGTCAAGCATATATTTACATTATTATTGATGAATATGCAAGAGTTTTTTTGTAAGTAAGCAAAGAAGAGCCTGTTCTCTTTACTTCACTGAAGCAAAGTTTCCTTTTCAAGGCTGCTGCCTAAGAAAATTCTAAAGGGGCCCTCAGAGCTAAACGCTGAGAACTTAGGAGCCCAACATATGAAGTGAAAGGTGTTGCTGTGAAAAATTAAGGAGCCCAGAGCTATTCTTTGGGAGCCCCAGGCTACCGGGCTCCCGTTAGGCAACAGCCTTGAAAAATTCTTTTTCTTCCTGTTCTTCTTCCTTGACGCAGCAATTAGCCATGTGCTTGAGCTTCTCACTGAAGTTAAGCCCTGTTGGCTGGGGTTGCTACTTGGATGGGTGGCCTCACATAGTAAGAGACGGGGGCGGGAGGTGGGAGAGAAAGGGTGGGAAGCAGAGTAAAGAAAACACTACTTGTTGTCATTTATTAATGCGTTACAATACTTTAAAAAACAAGAACCTTAATGATTATCTGACTTGCCTTTACATCTTCTGAGCAATCAAGAAAACAAAAATGTGCATTAGGGCTGAAAAACTGGCTTACTTCCGGTGAAATTATAAACCCTTTTACGATGGTTATGTCATAGGTCATGAAATGTCAATCGGCTGGGTTGCGTAAGTGGTAGAACATGAGTGATATGACTTGATTATAAAAATGTTGTCGAGGACCATTTCAATGGGTCTTAGTATTTCTTGGTGTGGTAGTGAAAGGTCCTTACATGGAAGACCTTCTTGGGTGCTTGCTCCATATGGCTGTAAATCAGAACAGACTTAAGATTTCACCATGTGATGACGTTTCGCTGCAAGTTTGTCATATCCCACTTCCAAAATTTATTTATTAACGACTTTATGATCCCAACAAACCCCCGGAAGTTATGGTACTGGAAATGCAATCGTGCGCTCTACTTTGTCAAAGAAAAATTAGAGACTGCTCGCAGTCTATTCTCAAGCACGACAACAATTTCGTTTGCTCAACTACATTCAGCATTTCTCAAAAGGTACTGGTAACTTTTTTGCTGAAAAGGGGCCAGAAATTTCAGAAGAACAGAAGTTTAAATTCAACGAATGAACTGACATGCCATTGTTTTGAAATTATCGCTTTGCTTATAAAATAGTAACGCCTGCCACACAGGCTAAAGATATGCACACCTTTCTTCGCTCTTTTAATATTTTCACGCCCATTTCTGGTACCCTCTTGCTTCAAAAATTTGCAGCTGTTTTAAAAAAAATACCAGTCACTCCTTCCAGTTTCCATGCTCAGCACTCAATTTCACACTGAAATTCCTAGTAAATAATTATGAAGTTTTTTACTATTTGAATTTTTGTGGGTTAGATTTTTTGTCTGAGCAGGTTGAAGTTTTGGCAGCTATTCAGCTAATTTATGTGGACCTGCTATACCCACCCAGCCATATACTCACAGAGGACAGCCACAACACCTGGAACTTCATCCCCTACTCTTCTCGAGAATAGTGTGTGGGTTTTTTTTTTAAACGTCCCACACGGAACTAATGAACATGGAAGATATTAATTTTGTGAGACGGGGCCTACGGTTTATAGTCCTTATCCGAGAAGACTTGAAAGTCTAACCATTTGCAGGTGTAATTGCAAAAGCAGCACTTTTCTCCTCAGTTATTTGAAGCCCTGAGTGTTGGTCTGGCCGGAGTCGAACTCATAACCTCCCGCATGGCAGCCTGGGTGCTCATCCAACTGAGCCACCGGTGGTCCGTGGTATATTAATTATATTGTTGAAAAACTTTGTGATAATGAGTAATGTAAACTGTCTTTGCACTAGTAAGTCGTAGCAATAAATTGGATTAAAACAGGAACCTTAAAGAATCATATCAGTCAAACTTTCCAAGCTGTGTTGTGATTCGCTTGCTATCCATCCTGATTGGCTAATTACGTAAAACTTCTGGTTACGCAGGAGTGACAAATTTGCATACAGATTCACCCCAAAACTTGTGAATAATATCCACCAGAAAAAATGTGGAGCGTTTTCAGAACAGGTCGGCCCACAAATTCGATAGATTGGAAGCAGTGAAAACTTTGAAAATGTGTATAAACAAAGTACTATACAGCAAAGAGAAAATGGCCATATCTAATGAAGAGAAAGATGCTCAAAGGCACAAAAATTGAAAAGTAAAGATGTAACGTCAACTCTTGTGTTAATTAAATATACTTATTCTTTTTATTGCTTCAATACTCGTAAACTGATGAATTGATTTTGCAAACGTAATTGCTACAGCTATTGTTCTACAAGCCACGGTTTTGCAGCTGTTGTTGAAATTAAAGAAAATAAAATTTACCATCTATAAGTTACAGCTTACCACATATAGTAATCTGTTTGGTTATTCTTGTGGTGGCTTTGGAGATATTTGGTAATGCCATGAGCTTTGTTCTTTGTTCCCTCAGAATAAGGAGAATGTATTTGACATGAAGGAGCTGTTGAACAAATAAGAATAGCTTCCTTTAACCCATTTGACCTCTGAGAGTGACACTTGATACATTTTCCTGTCTAATGCCAGACGAATGTTATTCGTCAATAAGGGCATCCAAAGGCGTTTGAGGTGTGAATGAATTAAATTGTGCAAAGGCCTATACAACACTACAGTAAAGTAAAGTAAAGTAACCATATTTAACGTCGATAACTTGTAACAGTAATTCGACTGACAAACCCAAGGTCGACGGTGTGCTCATCTTACTCCCCCTCTCCATCAGTGCTCCGTTTTACGGGTATTGAAACCTACTTAGCTACACAGAAAGGAAAGAAGTCGAAACAAGGATGCAAGATCCACAAATCGAACTCAGGACCTCTTGCACCAAGGCTGCACATCCTTGCTCCTTGCCACTGCATAAATTTCCAGATATTTTCATCAATATAAAAAAAAATCACTTGCTGGATTTGCAATCATTATTGACAAATTAAGAGTGAACTGAATTGAATTTAAGATTGCCCTTATGGTTTTATTTCATAAATTGAAGTACCTAACATCTAAACTTCTAAGGACTGCTGCTAGCATTGGATTTGTTCAGAAAGCACTGTGGAACTGCTGCACACAAACGTTTGCCATAGTGAATGCTGACCTCTCAATCTTGTGGACATCTTTCATGTCCACACACAGAGCAGGAGCCTTCAAACTCATATATCGCATAGCATCAAAATCCCTCTGTTTGGAGCATTTTGATTCTCTTTGTAATAACAACAAGAAAACTTTCAAAACTTCTGGAAAGTAAATATGAACTGAAGGATTTTAAGTACCTACTATTAACCTCTCAAGCCAAGTTATCGCGGATGCTACTTAACAGTATTTACGTTTTGGTCTCAACCATAGTTTTTATCGACAACAACCAGCACGTGAAACTTAACCTCCTGTCGGAGCTTGAACTTCTCCTGAATCAAGTCAGCTCTAGCATTCCTGATTGCCAATATGAAGATTTGAAACATTTCCTCCGCGTCCACTCTAACCTCTTCCACCAAAACATTTTCAACACTCCTGACTACACTTACAAAGTCTTACAAAAACTAGCATCGGATCCCGACATAGTGGTCCTCTCTGGCGATAAAGATTCATCTGTCGTCATTATGCAACGTGCCGACTACGTCAACAAACTTGAAACTATGATCGAAGAAGGCATAACTAACGGGAAATGAGGTGACTGAGGACAACACACTAAAGGCCCTTAAATCTTTTCAAAATTTTCTGACCCGAAACTTTAAGTCATCCCTGCCACTGGATAAGATCAAGCCGACATCAAACCAGTCTGCTTTCCTTTATGGGACTGCCAAAACCCATAATTTCAGAACCCTGGGCAAATTATGAAGGATAATCTACAATTTCCACCGATTGTCAGCACTTGTGGAACCTTTTATTACAAAAGAGCCAAATTCCTAGCTTCTTACTTACTTCCCCTCACGGAGAATGAATACAGCATCAAAACTACCACAGTGACTGATTTCCCGGAGCGTCTAAGTAATCGAACTGTTGATGATGATGAAGTCTTGGTCTCATACGACGTGTCCTCTCTCTTTACTGAAGTTCCGCTCGATAAAACCGTTGACTACATCATTCATGAAATCTACACCAACAATAAGTTATACCACAACTTAGTTTGAAGTTACTCTTTAGACGCCTTCTTTGTAATGTCACTAAGAACACAGTTTTCAGTTTTAATGACAAGCTATATAGACAACTTGATGGATGCAGCATG
>NC_090891.1:9305364-9312864 GCF_036669925.1 Montipora capricornis | reverse complement strand
GTGTAAGTTTATTGAGTACGTGTTGTTAAGAGTTTTACTACGTGGAAACTACGTTCATTTTGGAATAAATCCTCTTGTTGTTGTTCCGACAACCCTGCGTTCAGTTTAGTCTGCAAGCTAACTTTCCTCAAACATACGAACTCGTAACAGTCAGGTTATTGACCGAGACCGGACTCTTCTCTGGAACAATGTTGATCAATCCCTTCACTGAAAAACCATTTCTTTCAATAATTAAGAAAAAATGGACAACATTCTTTGTTTCAAATAATTTTTGACTAACAAGAATTAGTCAATTTTCAAATTGTTTTCTACCAGAAGACTGTGCAGAGTTGAGTACAAATAAATAAAATTATAAATAGCCAGAAAATTGTAAACACAGACTACTCAAGGTGTTTGATTCCGTCTCTGGTATACAACTCGAAAAATGTACACAATCATGTGTTAAAAAATACATTTTCGCAGGTTTTATCAGTAGTGCAATAGTCTACTTGACTTTCATCAATATTATTTTTTGAATCAATTTTGACTGATCACGATCTTCTCTGATCCAATGCCGTTCACGGTTTTTGCAAAGGTTTAAAACCTCAACTTCACCGATAACAGCACAGATAATAAAATATTAATGGAAACTTGGCGAAAAGGTAAATCAGTGACTAAATTTCCTGTGGTAAGTGCCAATGTTTATTTCAAGCTTCTTGTGCAAATTTTGGACAGACAATATTAAATTACAAAAAAATATTCCACTTAAAGGTCATTAAAAAGGTTTATTTTTGGGTGTTCACTTGGACGAAAAATGTCACAAAAACTTTTCCCAGCGTAAAATGTATTGAAACAAACAAAATATTTACTATTAGCGGCAAAAAACTCTTGCTATTTTAATTGCGTGTGCGCAAACAAGAAACAACAGCAGTTAAATAAATTTCAGTCTCACAGTTCAGGATCTTAAAACCCTTTTCAGAAGAACCTTGACCGTGAAAAATGAAGCACAAAAGAGACAGCAAGCTTTCTTTCAAATAATTCTTCACTGCCACATTTTCTAATTTTTTTTTACCTGAAGACTGTGCAGAGTTGAGTACAAAATAAATGTAAATTAATATTGCCAGACAACTGAGATGTGATGTCAGTAAACAATGTGAGGCATTCAAGATTCAATTCCTTTTAATTAAACCCACACAGAATTTGCCATTTGGTTTCAGTCTCGTAAATAACATCACAGTTACCCAAATAACATTAGAAACAAAGCTCACTTTGTGATATCCAACGGCGAAACGTGCAATTGTTGTCTCAGACCATTACTTATTGCTTTGAAGATTCGAGATATTTATTTTCCACCACCTGTCTTGTTTATCCAATTGACTTTCCATAATTGAGCTCCATAAGGGTATATTTTTTTTAAAGATCCACTAAAACGCCAATATTCTGCTGTGTCCCTCGAATAAAATCTATGCATTTGTAGTATAGTACCCCCTCAAACTTACCAAACATACATGCAGAAGACTCTACACACAAAGACACTACTTACAGCTGTAGCAGGGGAGGGACAGGAAAGACTTTTCATGACAAGGAAAAGAAAAAGAAATATACAGAGAAATGAAGTGCAGATTCCGCCTGGGTTTGGCAACCCCGTAATCAGCACAAGCACAAAGCACAACAGTTTCCATTCCACATCAAAAAAATTCTTTAAAAGTAATCTGGGGATTCATTGCCACACTGATCAAAGATGATTTACTACATAAATGAATGAATTCTATAGAGATCACATGTTAATTGGGAACCAATCCCCTCCCCAAATCCCTCTGCCTGGGGGCTTTGCTCTTGCTACAACTTATCATGTCATTTCTCTATTTCTAAGCCATTAAATTTTGTACTATGCTTCAAAAGTAGGCTACAAGATTTAAAGGCTGGACCCTGATGAATCTCCATGGGTAATATGGATGTGGGATTTGAGCCCATGCACCTCTGCCAGTGCAATGCTCCACCAACTAATCTATGAAGCATATATAGTAAATACATTCACTTAATTCAACACCAATCATTAATATGCTTAAAGTAAAACTTCAATATTATATTTTTTTGCATCTTGCCAGCATTATTCAAGAAAGAAAACATTTCATTCATTTAACATTAGCTTATTAACTATAAGACACCTGAGGGCAAAAATAATTTCTAAAAACACCATTTCATAGAAAAGTTGTAATTCTTTATACATTTCACATCTTTCATTGCACACAAAAAGGCAAAACATATCAGCTGGTTAACAGCAGTTCTGTATTTAAAACCCTCCCCTGCGTAAGGTGCAGTGAACAATTTGCATGTAAACTTCCATATGATTGTAACTCCCCCTTCAAACAACCCTAAGTGTAATTAAACAGTAATGAGGGATAAATTTATTTAATGCTTAACTGGAAAAATTCTTAGATATTATTGTTTTCTGAACTCATACCATTGCCTAATTTTTAGCCTTCAAAATTAATAAAGAAGGGTGTGACAACTTAATTGCTAAAGCATCTGCCAGTGTTCTGTATTATTTTACACATGCCACCATTTCATGCCACCTGCTGATAACTCCCTAATATATCTCTCTACAAAAAAAAATATTATACTGAGAAGGCTGTTGATGTATCATACAGACACTGCATTTCACAAATTCACAACAGCTATTAACCAAGGTACACTCTCTTTCTGTTCGATCAAGCCAAAATTTTTGCCCTGAGTGGTGAAAATAGTCAAATTAAATTGCAGTGTCAGTGCATTTAAAAACAATTAACTAACCCAAAAATTAAAAGAAATAGCTGTCATATTACAGCTGTAAACAGATATTGGGGAATTAACTTGCTCTAAAATTTGTCATCGCTTGACGATAACTTGAGAATTGATATAGGTCCCTTCCACACTTATCCGGATATTTTTAAATCCACAACTTTTTCTTTTTGGATATGCCTTCCTTCCTCACCTATCTGGCGAATTAACTGGCCAATCTGGAACTTTTTGTACATGCTCTCCAGAGTGGATATTTTTTAATCCGCCATGAATCCGGAACACGGTGTGGAGGCTAAAGCCGGAACTTTTTTATCCGGATGACATACCGTAAAAAGATCAAGCCCTGTTCCATACCGCGAAATCAATTCATCAAGATGGCTACCGAGGGCAATATTATTTCTTTACTTCTTGGACTTATTTCAAGTATTATCACATGTGTGCAGAACACTGCAATTGTGCCTTATTATTCCTTGAGGAGTCCTAAGTACTAGAATGAATCCGGATACGTGTGGACGGCAAATTCGACTTGAATCCCGCTGTGGGTGGGAATATTTTGAATCCGGATTAAAATTGCGGATTAAAAAATATCTCGATACGTGTAGACGGGGTCTTAAAACGAACAATCAAAGTTTTTATCGAGTTATTCTTCGATTTCCTGAACAAAACTGAGCTCTGCTGATCGATTATTACCTTAGATCAGTGTCAAAGGCTGAATAAAGTGCTTATATTAAAAATATTTAACACTGCCCTCAATCAAAACAAAACGTGAAAAATAGTGGTGTGAGTTAATTTATATCAACTTGTCACAAAGGTAAAAGCTATTCATTCAGTGTACACAAATTGCATGCCACAACAACCTTGAAGAGCTTTTAGCGAGTTTCCAAACATTTTAAGCACAGGAAAGATACTGAACTGACGATCAATGAAATAGTCCCGGAAGCGCCAACTTTTAAACAAAACTAAAAAAACCGACTGGGCATTCGACCGTGAATTCAAACCTCGATTTTAGGGAAATTATATCTTCGCTGAGTTCGAGAAAGGGAAACGAAGAAGTACCTTTAATTGATCCTGTTCACCGGCGTATTCGATGCTTTGGAATATTTTCCAAGTACATCTCCGCCGGGCTTCAAGACGGGCTTGGCAACGTCGAAACCAACGTTGAATTAAAATTGCCGATCGTAGGGCTGCAAATGTAAATGAAAATTCAAACAATCAACAAGCGATCAACCTAACAACGTGAATATCAATGCAAATACAGCTTAACTTATGCTAAGAAAACGCTTTCCAATCGACTTCAGAATACTCGACAACTTAACCAATTCTCGTTTGTGCCAGAGTGCAATTTTGCATTGTCTAACTTCAGTATAGAGTCAACAGGGCCACGTTTATTAGAATACCAGATTGCTTTGTAAAAACGTGTTTGTAATATTAACTGGTTGATAAAATCTTTCTCTTTAAATTTAACAAACCTTTCTCAGACTTCCCTAACAGAAAGCTCTGCGAGGTTTCCTCCGCTGAATCTTCAACTGAAGCAGCGCATCCCATAATTCGCTCGCGTTCGGCAGAAACACGATTTAATTTTCGCTTACTGTCTTATTTCTTTCCAGACAGTTGCTGCGAGAGCTTCCATAGCGATCGAAAATGGAAGTAGATAAGGAAGTCAACAACATCGGTTTGACAGTCCACATGTTTAAGATGAAGGTTCAATATGTCCTACAAGTATAGCAGGAGAATCACGCAAATTAAACATTCCAAAGTGATCGACGCGAAATAGACACCGATGATGTTTATTAGACTGCGGAGTGACGTTTAGTTTTATACAGCGTCCTCTTTGCAGTCCATTTACGCGTACTCGACAAATTTGGCAAGTCCTTCGAGGAACCGTCCTGATCTTGAGTAAACAGACTACAGAGGTCTAGCAGAATAAGGTGAAGAATACACTTTTTAAAGATAAGCTTACTAAAGTCGAATCCACTTGAGGAGTCTTTTAAATCAAATTTCGTTAACAAGCGAAAAAACGACGATTCATCAAGCAATCATGCTAGCAAATTAAAAGCAATTTTCCATTTCGGTAAACTTGCATGTCAAATTTATATGCATGATGTTGCTAGGAAACAACGAGTAGTATACACAAACACTTAGCCCGGTTTCAAAATAGAGCGACAAATGTTCCAATTCATACTTTCGAGGAAAATATTATTTTCAACCCTATAAACTACAACAAACAGTTCTTGCGTGATGAAAATCGAGCACTTAAGGAGATCGGATTAGGATTGAGTTTCTAAATCCGTGTCAAATTCCAAATCAATGTTTATCTTTCAAATCGGGTTTCCTAGAAACAAACTGAAACATTGTCTCAAAGGGTATGAAAACAGAAACGTTTACTAGTAGTTCATACATGAAACGACAGATTTTAACAAAAGATGCAAATGCTAATTACACAAAACAGGAATATTGTACTAAAACATTGACAGAAACTTCGTGCCCAGTATTAATAGACTGTCACGCAACAAAAAAATAAAATCGAAACCGTTCAATGAAATAAGCCAAAAACTTGGAATGTGAACCGGCGATAAAAAGAATTTCGGGCAATCAAGAAGAACAGGCTTGGATTTTCAGGATTTAATGGCAACAGAAGAATTACAGTAATCTGAACTTGTGAGAACGGAAAATTACAATTACAATTCGGTATTTTTGAAACACAAATTCGATCGGAAATAATGCGCCGATCAAATCGAAACTTCAACATCCCCTCCCGGGGCAAACCCCAGGCATTTGACAATTTTCTGCCCCCGGGGAGTGGGGAATTTGACCTTCGCCTGCGTGGGGTGGGGAAAATTGAACCGGAAGTGTCAGGTTTCAAATGATTTTCTTTTTAGGCGCCGAAGTCGCTAACAGCTATAAAACACGTGAGGTCTTTATTAAAGAGACAAGAGCCGACAACGATTGTTCTTTAGTAGGGGTATGACAGACAAATCCGACGATAGGGTAGGGCATTTGAACACCATTTTGGCCCGAGGGGGCGGGAATTTAAACGATCCAATCTTCAAAAGTTCAACTTCCCGGGCTTTGCCCGGAGGGGGGGGGGGGGATGTTGAAGTTTCGAGTTGATCGGCGCATAAAACAATGGGGAAATCCCATTCTAATCAGTATAACTTTCGGCCGGGTAAATGACACAGATCTTTGTAATGGGGCGGGTGTATATTGCTGCAGCCATCTTTACTTGCACATTTCGTACGAGGTCATCTTCTCCGGGAAACACAGGCAGGACTTTACCCATGTGCCATTTCCCTAGTACTGCGTTTGGATCTGCTTCTATGACGAAGTCACCAACCATTACATTTCTGTTTTTCTTGTTCTATTTCTTTCTTGGCACGAGGTAAGGAAGAACATCACGCGATCACCTCTTCCAGAAGGAGTTGACAATTTTTTGGCAGAACTCATCTCTGTGACGTGGGTTATCCGTGTGGCGAAATGGACCTTGTGGAACTCTGTTTGTGGCTCTGCCCAGTAGGATGTCATTTGGACAAAGATAAGCACCATGGTTGGGATCATTTGGAATTCTGCCAATTGGCCGTTCATTTACCAGGTTTGCCACTTCTAGTAAGAAAGTGTAGAGCTCAAAAGGCGTGAGTGTGGCGTCTTCAATAACTTTCTTCAGGGTTGACTACATCGTCTTGACCATCGATTCGGAACAACCATTGTGATGTGGGGGAAGGGGGTGTCGTAAACTGATTTAATTGGATCAACAAAACCTCTCTCTCTTACAAATTATTCTCACTGAAGATCAGTTCGCGTTACCTTCTTGTCTCGATTGATTTCTTTCTCGTGTGTAACATTAACCTATTTCCGTTGTAATACTTAATAAAGGACGCATTTAGGCGACACGCCTTGAAAAATGTCAATCTTTAGAACACGTTCTCTTTTTTCGTAACGACCTTGTACAAAATCACGACACAATTCCCCCCATATATCTCCGAAGGAGAGATATGTCTCGAAAATCTAACTGAACACTATAATCACATAGAAGAAATGAAACTCCTAACAGTTCTCGATATTAGATGAAAGTTCAGTCTAACTGAAATAGTTATCAACTTCAGATCACAGTTCATCTCTAACAATGTTCTGTACTCGCAGGCGAGCTGCAACGGCCGCATCTCTTCTTGGTTGGAATGGTTGAGCTTGTGGATTCAACTCCGCTAGGTGTGGTCGCTGTCTATCACACGAGAGCTCTAAGGGATACAAATGTTGGACTGCCCGTTCAATGCGGAACTTCCCAGAGCGCAATACGGCTCCTCTGACTATTCCATCAGTTCCAACTATGACAGTTTCAACTATGCCTAGCGGCCATTTGCCCCTGTTCCTTTCTTCCGCTTGTACTATAACTACGTCACCGATGGCAGGTGCGTTTCCCTGAGCGGTTGCTTGGCCACGATGTTTCTACGCAGGTACTCCTTTCACCAACGTCGCCACACCGCCTCCTTGCACTTAAGCATGTGCTTGGCTCGTTTGCGGAGATCTCCATGGGTAATATGGATGTGGGATTTGAGCCCATGACCTCTGCCAGTGCAAGATTGCTCCACCAACTAAGCTATGAAGCATATATAGTAAATACATTCACTTAATTCAACATCAGTCATTAATACGCTTAAAGTAAAACTTCAATATTATATTTTTTTGGATCTTGCCAGCATTATTCAAGAAAGAAAACATTTGATTCATTTACCATTAGCTTATTAA
>NC_090891.1:9282864-9297864 GCF_036669925.1 Montipora capricornis | reverse complement strand
CAAATCGTACTCCAAATTTGCCATCATTCAGGTTCCACTTTGTGTAGGCACATGCACCAAATGCTTTTCGTGAAGCTTCGTAAAAGACGACCAATGAAGGATTGCTATAATTGCATTAGGTGGCATAAGACAAGGCTCGAATTGGACACTGTTAAGGGCCATCATTTCTTAGAACAACTTCATCCATTTTCTTTTGGACTTCAGGTGGCACTTCAGGTGGCACTTCATCGTCCCAACCAACGCCAAACTGCCATAACTCTTGCATTGCAATCTTAGGCTTGATGAGGACTGGGGCTCCCGCTCCAACTGGATCGAATATGCCTGCCAGCTTGCTAAGAATCAGACGCTTTGTCACCTTTATGGGGATGAACAAGCCAGGGTCTCCCAAGGGCGCGGTCTCTTTCAATGATTCAATCTTGATCTTAAATGTGAACGCATCTTTTTCGGGAAGCCAGACAGTTCCTAATACTTTCTCTGCGTGACTTTGGCCTCCAAGTACAACTTCATTTGGTTATTCTGTGGCATTCGCTTGCAAGCTGGAGATCCGCCGCTTAACACTTCGTCTACCTCTTTCGTTAACACTTTAGCTTCTCCCGCATTCTTAACTGAGTCACATATGTCGTCTACGTACGCGTTCTTCAAGATAGCTTCAGCTGCTCTTGGTTTCTCTTCTTCTTTCATCTTTGCAGTCTTACACATTGCTATAATAGCCATTGTTGGCGCTGAGCGATCTCCAATGTAAGGACAGTTTTAACGTAAATGTCTGGCTGACGGTTAACTTCAAAATTCCTCCATAGGAACCTGTGAACATGCTGATCGTCTTCGGGAATTTCAATCATGTGGTACATCTTGGCAATGTCACCGCAAATCGCAACAGGGTTCTCGCGGAATCGCATCACTACACCAAACAGGTTATTGAGAAAGTCGGGTCCCTTATACCAGTAGTCGTTGAGGGCGTGGCCGGCGTACGATGCTGAGCTGTTAAATACAATTCTGACTGGCGTACTTTTTTCTGGGCGTGAGACAGCATGATGGGCGATGTAATGGACTGGACCTTTCCATTCCTTTATCTCTTTCGGTGTCAACTTTCTTGCAAACTGCATTTCTTTCATTTCTTTGATCTGCTTGTCATAACTGGCAGCATTCTCTGTATGTTTCATGAGGCGACATTTGATTGTAACCAATTTTTTGCGTACTTGTGGATAGTTATTCCGCGGCAGACTGGAGGTGTCAATTTTCCAAGGGTATTTCATGATCCACTTGTTGCCTTGAAATTTGGCCGACTATTCGATGATCTTCATCTCTTCTCTTTCTTGCGCTGACAGTTTCGAAGCTTCGCAAGTACATGGCGATACTGACACACCCATAGACTCGGTTTTCCAAAAGTCAGTTAGGTCAACAGGTGGAGCAAGACTGACAAGGAAAACTTGCTTGATCTCTGGCGTTACATCTTGAGCATTGGATCCAAAGATAACCCAACCGACCGGGCTTCTGCGAGCAACTAAGCTGGTGTTTACTTTGGTTTCCCCTACATGGAAACGGGAGTAAGTAATGCCCATTAGAAGATCCATCGGGCCAGCTTTCCTTCGGACTTCAATCGCCACAAGTCCAAACATGCTCGTCAGTGCAGATGCGTCAATTTCTTCAACTTCGTTTGATATCTTGGGAATACCAACGGCTTGAATCGTTTGCACTGGTTTACCATCGACTGTACAGACGGGGACTTTGTAGACTTTCTTAGCTAATTCTTCCTCTACACCGCCAACTTTAGAGATGAGAATCTTCACAGGTTTGCTTTCTAGACACAGACATTCTGCAAAACTGCTCCTTATCATAGTTATTTGTGCACCGCTGTCATAGAAGATGCTTGCTTCAGTAAAGACGTCAACATTTGAGGGCATTTTGTCGGATCCAGTTATCACCGGAAGTAATGCTTTGCCTTTTTCTTGCAGAGAAGAAACTTGTACAGGACTAGAGTTTTCTGTATGAAGATGTTTGTGATGGGGTCTCTTGCAGACTGTGCCGTCGCTTTTCTTTTTAGGACATTCTTTCTTTCATAAGAAGTTCGCGGTTGTATGGCCTTTGCCTTTCTTTAGACAAGAAAAGCATGCTTTCTGTTCCTTGACAACTTCCTACCATCCATTAGGCGTCATTTGGAATCTAGGGCACTGGTCGATATAATGACTCGCCTTACACACGTAGCACTGGCCAGAACTTTTGTTTCTGTTGACATCTTGAGAATCGCGAGCGTTTCCACCAGCACCAAGGGCGTTGACAGAGGAACGAAGACTGCCGGTCTTTCGAATCACCGCTCCTGAGCGAAGCCGAGCTGTCATCTCTTTATCCATCCATCTCAGCAAATTTGTCATGGACGGCTCCAATTTCTGAACGTAAATATGGCGTGCCCAAACTCTTAGGTCGTCTTTTGGCATCTTTCTTTCTATCAGTGAAATTACATGGGTGTTGTCAATGTCCTGTGGGCGCTTAACTTCCTTCAGGATGTTGTACGATCTTCTTACAAGATTTACCAACTCGCAGAACCGGTGGTCTTCGCCGGGCTGAACGGCTTTAAATCGTTCGGGGTCAGCTGTGACCACATCCGAAACGACCCTTGGATCGCCGTAGTTTTGATCCAGGTGGCCTCTAAATCATACAACTACGAAATAGCCTCTCGCCTCCAGGACGAGCCGAAAACACTCCGAACTGCGACTCTCCTAACCTGTATCGGCCCTGATGCACTGGAGGTCTTCGATAGCTTCGTATTCGACAATGAAGATGAAGAGAAAGATATAACGGATCTTCCTAAAAGAAATTTCAAACGACTTCTTCGCAAATTGCTCTTTGATATTTTAGAAAAGGAGGATGACTATATTCAAATCCCCATGATTATCCAAAAAGTAGGTACATAGATACACTTGTTATTTATTTAATTTTGCAATCTGCAAGGCTTGTTTTTAATTTGTTTTAATTTAAGGTCTAAATTGTTTCTTTAAGGTACTTATTTGAGTTGCTCCTGAATTTGTTTTGCCCCGCCTCGACTAGCTTCTCAGCTATTTGCGGGGCAAACTACCCCAACTTGTACTTTAAAGTTGTAATAAAGTGGAGTTGAGTTGAGTTGAGTAGATGTGGTACTGCGAAAATTCGAAGACTACTATGTTGGAGCCACGAATGAGATATACGAACGCTATAAATTCAATTCAAGAGTACAAGAAGAAGGTGACTCGGTTGATACCTTCATTACTGCCCTCCGCCGCCTCGCTAAGACGTGCAATTATGGCACACTATCAGATCATCTCATACGAGACAGTGTTGTAATTGGAATCAGAGATAGCGCCCTACGAAAGAAACGCCTAGAGAGAAAAGACCTAACCCTAAACTCCTGGAACAACATGTTTCCAAGCCCTTAAGACTCTACTCACCACAGCTCCACTCCTCAAGTTCTTTAACCCGACACAAGAGGTAGAACTACAGTGTGAAGCGTCAGAGAAACGACTTGGTGCTTGTCTGCTGCAGCAGGGACAGCCTGTCGCATACGCATCAAGATCCTAACGCCAACCGAGCAGCAGTATGCGCAAATCGAATAGGAAATGCTGGCCATTCTCTTTGGAACTTAAAAGTTCGAACAGTATGTATACGGACGTCCTACAAAGGTGGAGACAGGCCACAAGCCTCTCGAGTTCATTCTCAAAAAGAGCATTCTCTCTGCTCCTAAACGACTCCAGCGAATGATGCTTCGACTCCAAACGTACCACCTCAACGTAACATACCAGAAAAGCGCCCACATGTACCTAGCCGACACTCTCAGCAGAGCGTACCTACCGACAGCATATAATACAGAGACCCGCGACGAAGATGTTTTATGATAACAGACCAACGAGGCGATGCAGAACAAGAAGCGGAGCATGTCAACGCACTCCATTTCCTTCCAGTAACAGAGGCGACCTCGACACGAATCAAGGAAGCGACTGAGGCTGATGAAGATATGCACGCCCTAAAAACAATCATCAGGCAGGGATGGTCAGAAACGAAGGACAAAATACCAGAATCGCTTGTACCCTACTTCTCACTCCCTAATGAGCTCACGATTCATGATGGGTTGATCTTTAAAGGAGAATGGCTAGTAATTCCACTTAAGGCGAGACCCTACATCAAGTCAAGACTTCATGCAAGCCACATTGGCATACAGGGATCATTAAGACGAGCCAGAGAGTCCGTTTACTGGCCAGGGATGAACCAGGAATTGAGCGACTACATATCTAAGTGTACAGTGTGCGCCAACCACCCAAGGGACCAAGCCAAAGAACCTCTGATAACACATGACCTC
The DNA here is from genome assembly GCF_036669925.1 of Montipora capricornis. Lineage (NCBI taxonomy): Eukaryota > Metazoa > Cnidaria > Anthozoa > Scleractinia > Acroporidae > Montipora > Montipora capricornis. The sequence goes on along the minus strand of NC_090891.1, from coordinate 9,293,540 downwards.
CCCATCACGCCCTGGTCAAAAATCGCCTGCGACCTTCTTGAACTGAATCAGAAGGACTATCTTATTAGTGTCGACTACTACTCCAGTTTCTTTGAAATAGACCGTCTGACGAACAAAACGAGTAACGAGATCATCATGAAGCAAGCTTAAGCATTTGCGGATCTTGCTAGGCAATACGGCTTCGAACATGTCACCAGCTCTCCAGGCTTCGCTCAGTCTAACGGAAAGGTCGAGAACGCTGTGAAGACAGCCAAGTCCCTACTTAGAAAGGCCACTGAGTCCTCAATCGACCCCTACCTAGCTCTCCTGGACTGGAGAAACACCCCAACTGAGGGGTTGGACAGCTCCCCAGCACAACGCCTATTTAGCAGGAGAACCAGAACACTTCTCCCCACGACCACCACCCTGTTAAAACCCGCAGTCCCTACCGACACCCTGGAGAAGATGACACGTCGCAAAGCCAAACAGGCTCTATACTTCAATGTTGGCGCCAAAGAGCTCACAGAATTGAACCCCGGTGATGCTGTCAGAGTCAAACCGCTTCACGCCACGCTTCAAAACGAAGCACACCATGGCTCAGAGTTCAGGTCCAAGGAAAGGTTGACATCCGGTCTTACCAAGTACGTACTGAAGAGGGCCAGGTCTATAGAAGAAACCGGAGACACCTCTCAAACACAGGATCCAATAACAGTCGACCCGCCAAAGTCGGTCTTGACTGACCCACTTCCTCTCGACACCAACACACCCGGCCAGCAACCATCTCCAACAGAGCAAGAACTACCCAACGGCTCAGACCCCCACAGCGCCGACCCACCGAAGGAGCATGTGCCCTACAGAACAACCAGGTCCGGCCGAATCACCAAACCGCCATCTTATTTGCAAGATTATGAATCCTAAAAACTGAACACTTAACATGTTTCAGACTTCAATATATCTTTACACATATATTTGCCTGTTACTGTTACAAAAAAAAAAACAAACAACAACAACAACAAAAAAAAGGACCTCAAAAGACTCTCCTCTCATCTAAAGAAGGGGGGATGTAACGATGTACGTGATTATCATTGTATAGGAATGGATGTATCTTTTGTACACGCGCGTGACCTTTTGTATGATTTATTATTACACTAGTAAACGTAGAAACCGAGAACCCTTTGTCTCTATTCTTTCGCTATACGCTATTACTTTGATACAACGATACACCTTGAACTTTGATGGCATTACTTTGGCAATAGTCGTTAACCCGAATAGAGAAATCAACATACTTGAAAGAACAATCCTCCATCCATTTTCCGCTTCGGGATATTCTTCGTCGCTCAAAAACATTGTGTACGCTTCGTGCTTTTTGATGAGATCGGCGTGCAAGGCCTTAACCTTTTCAAATTCATCGCGAATCTTTGACTTCCAGTAACAACTGTGTCATGTTGATGGCTCGAGTGAAAGCTGACTTAGCTGCTCGGCGTACATTTTTTGCCTTTTCGGCCTCCTTTTCCATGATGAGATCCAATTTTTCTAACGGCGACGTGGACGATTGGACAAATCTTCAGATGATGAACCGGCGATAAAAAGAATTTCGGGCAATCAAGAACAGGCCTGGATTTTCAGGATTTAATGGAAATAGTAGAATTACAGTAATCTGAAGCTGTGAGAAAGGAAATTACAATTACAATTCGGTATTTTTGAAACACAAATTCGATCGGAAATAAAAGGAAAATGTAGAAAAATAGTCGACTCACATTTGTCCAAGCGTGTCCTCGTTAAAATTGGCATTCATATAACATAGACAAAAAGCTGAAAAATCCTTCATACATTCACTAAAATCTCACATTCTCCTTTATCTGCTTTATAGTCTAACACGAGGTCTTGCGTAATCGGGGTTAATGTTCTTATCAATCATCGAAATGTTTATAAGTCACCGGAATAGAACGTTGTAGCAAAAACAGGTCTGTGTGGAACATCGTTTCAGAGTTATTTGTCGAAGCGTTTCACGCAACTTTATAGAGTTTTGTATGTAACCAGAGTTAGCGGAGGGGACCCTACAGTATCTCTGATGTAAACGCCATGTTGGTACACCACTATAGAGCATCAATATGGCGGCCAGAAATCGTTCCCGCCGTCAAAAGACTTGAAGGAATCTGGGTGGATTAGCGGTTATCAACAGTTCCTTCCACCTATGCGACCAGGGTTCAACCCTCGGCCCCGAGGTTGTATGTGGGATGAGTTTCTGTCGATCTAAATCAGACTCTCAGGGTTTTTTTACGGGCACTCCGGTTTTCCTCCCTCATCAAAATCGACTCTGAGGACGCTTTGCATTTGACAGAACTGACCGGCAAGACCGTGCATTTGGGAGGACTAACTCTACAACGCTTTCAAATTAACACACCTCGAGGATGTTATAATTTACTCCTCCAGAAGAATGCGAGGGATTATCATGCAAATGTTCCTTTAAATTGTTGCATTTTCTTTGCAAACTGACGGGTCTGGCAGACCAGTTCTCACAAAAGGAATGCGCCCTTAGTCCATTACATCCGACTGCGGGCGGATACCTCGATAGGCATAACCTCTGGTATGCTTTCCTTTCATGACCTTTCATAGAATTAATAAATTTGCTATTTCATTTTATAAAATAATTAGGATAGTGCGCGCACTCTCATTGGTCACTAGCTGTGTTTAGATGAGAGTATCGTATAAACTCTTGTTCTTAGGCCATCGTAGCTTGATTAAGAAAATAACACAAACAGCGGTGATAAACATTGTATTCCAACGCATTTTTTATAAAACTTGACGTTTCGTATGCTTGTCAACAAGGGAAGGCTTTAGCTTTTGAATGAACAGAGTCTCTTTAATTTTGCATTGAAAGTCAGTTTTTCCGGACGCTAAAATGTCAAAGTGATCCCATTTAATGTCATGGCCAGTGGTTTTCACATGATCAGCAATGGCTGATGAATGGTCACTTTTAGCGAGGGCCTTGAAATGTTCTGTTTTTCTGTCATGGAGTCTTCGTTTTGTTTTGCCAATGAAGAATTCATCACAGTTCCAGCAAACAGCTTTATAGATGGCCTTGGACCTCCATTTTTAGACATCCTTCTCAAACGCTGCCCTGACAACACTTTCTCTACATCTGTCTACCGGAAGAAGACATTCACAGGCCTTTACACCAAAGTGGGATTCATTCACACCTCGCAAGTACAAAATCAACCTCAACCGCACTCTCACCTATCGATGCTTCTGAATTTGCTCCTCTCCATCTTTATTACAGGCCGCTATTAAAGATCTGAGAAAGTTCCTGTTGCAAAATGGTTACCCTCAAGGTGTTACCACGTTCAAAATTAACGATGTATTGAACAAAAATAAAAACAAACCAAATAACCCTGTTCAAGCTACAGTCCCCAAAAAAGATATCTTAATCGTGTTACCCTACTTAGGTCTTCACAGTAACCACTGTCACGAAACGTCTGAAATCCTGCGTATACAATTCCCACTCTTTCGTCAATCTCAAGATCATATTCCAAAACACACGCCGCATCAAATCCTTTTTTCCATACAGAGATCGCTTGAACCGATCTCAGAGGTCCAAGGTCATCTATAAAGCTGTTTAGCGTCCGGAAAAACTGACTTTCACTGCAAAATTAAAGAGACTTTGTTCATTCAAGAGCTAAAGCCTTCCCTTAATGTCAATATTAGTAGTGAGAAGTTCTTGCTGTTTTGCTATTACTCCTCATTACTGGGTGCCAGTATGGCAATCCCAGTCGGAAAGTGGGTGGGATTTGTTCGTTTTATTTTTTTTGTTATTTTTATTCATTTATTTTTTCCGTGTCGGTAAAAGTCTTGCCTGTCACTCCCCTGGTAAGTGGTGTCTTTGTGCATAGAGCCTTCTGCGCGTATTTTCTTAGGATCGAGAGGGTAGTGGAAATGCGTAGATTCTCTGGTGGACACAGTACCCGGCGTAGCTAATCGAACGTTCGGTAATCGAACCCAATCGCTCGATTGGCTTCGGTAATCGAACTTAATCGAACTCACAAAAAAAATTTGCCAATCGAACGCAATCAAACGTTCGGTAATCGAACGGTCCAACAATCGAGCATAATCGAACTCAATCGAACATAATCGAACACCACAACAATCAGAAACACGAACCAGTTTCAGTCGATCTGAAACAAAGCGTTGCGGTCAAATAACTTATTTATTGGCTTCTATTTCAAACACGAGTGCAACAGTTAAGATGTCGGACAGGGCAGAGGTGAAACTTACCATTCTGGGAGCGGTGGTAAAGGGCTACCACGAGTGCTCTTTCGCCGTCCATGTCGGGGATAAATTTGTTGTCAAGCAGAAAAGAGGAGATAGGGATCCTGCTCTGAGGGTAACTGACGATGACCGCGGCCAGCTTGGTCATTTACAACGTGAACTGGTGACTGTGCTATGGCCGCTGACGGAAAAAGTTGAAAAAGTTATCTAAGTGAAGCTTTAGCGACGACGGTATAAATCTTTTAAAAATATCCCCAATCGAACGATTGGGTTCGATTGGTTTTTGGTTCGGTTTCGTTCGATTAGCTACGCCGGGACAGTAGAATCATTAACTTAGCCTGCAATGGCGTCGAAAGTCATGTAACGCGAATGGCGTTTTAGTGGATCCTTAAACAAAATATACCCTTATGGAACTCGATAATGGAAAGTCAGTTGGATAAACTAGGCAGGCGGAGAAAAGCCAACAGCTGGAATCTCAAAAGCGACGAGTAATGGACTTTGACAACAATCTATCGCCCGTCGAGCCGAAATCAAAGTGAGCTGTATTTCTAGAATAATATTTTACCAAGTGTGCTATTATGTAGAACACTGAAACCAAATGGAAAATTCTCTGGTAACTTATGGGTTCAACAAAGACGGAGAACGAATCGAACACCTTACGTGGATCTGTGATCAACTCTGCACAGTCTTCAGGTAAGAAAAATAATTGGAAATGTGACAGCCAAGAATTATTTGAAAGAAGGCTTGTCGTGTATTTTGTGCTTCATTATTCAAGGAAAAGGTTCTTCATGGAAACGGTTTCATCCTGAAATTTAGTTTGTTGCAATATTGCGCATATTCGACACGACTGAGTTTCTTCTCTTCACGCAAGTAATGAAATAGAAGGGGTTTTTGCCTCTAATAGCAAATATGTTGTTTGTTTCAAAAAAAAATTGTTCACTGGAAAAGGTGGCCTTTATGAATTCATCATGTTTTATGATATGCGAGCTTAACTGGGTAGTTTTTATGGCAATGAGGGGTATATTGGTTTGGTCTCCCATCCAGATACTAACCCCGCCGGATAGGGGAAACTTCAGTGAATTGGTCTTACAAAGCTGTCAGAAGCTCAGAGGGCACGCTTAAACTTGTGGTGAAAAGAAGTTGTCAGGGAACTTGAAATTATCCACATGTCAGCCCAGAAGCCAATGTTTCTCGCTTCTCTTTTATTTGTTATTCTTCGGAGACTGGAATGCTGTACTTCAATACCACACAATTCAGTGCCTTCTGATTTTCTGTAACACGTACCACAGGCAACCCAGTGTATGCTTCGCGGAAGCATCTCGTTATGTCTAGACAGGTACTACTGCAGATCATTTTTCTCAGTCTAGGTTCCAGACACCTAATGTTTACGATATATATACATATAAAGTTTTCAAATATTATAACGGTCACTTTTGAAAATGTATGTTGACTAGCATACGAAACGTAAAGTTTTATAAAAAATGCGTTGGAATACAATGTTTATCACCGCTGTTTGTGTTATTTTCTTACTCTAGATGAGAGTATACGTGGTTGGTTCCGTAAGGGTGTTATAGCCGGGGAGTGGGTTGTGAGGCTGGGGTCTCACAACCTCTCGAAATGCTCCCAATGGCGTGCGACTCTAAGAGCCTCTATCAGCTGAGTCCAACTTCTGGCCTCCGCGTGGCGGAACTGTCACCACCGACAGGAGAAGGGGAGAAGGCGAAGCCACTGGTGCCTTAAAACCAGTTGCCCAGGGTAGATGGGGCTCTTAGCCTGTGAAGGCAGCCCATCTAGGGGAAGGTAAACCCTGATTTTAAACCTCCGCTGCCTTTCGGCTATACCTGATCTCAGGAAGGCTTCAGGAGTAAACCTCGAGGACGAATCCGGAGTGGAGCCCCCAAGTCGGATGGCAGGTGCTCTTTTTAAGAGCTCATATTTTTGTTACCTATGAGTACATATTTAAATATTACTAATTATTGATTTTTATTATTTTATATTTTGTATTATCTTCTTCTTTTATTTGTATAGTAGTATATATTGGACATTATTATTACTATTATTATTTTTGGAACTTGTAAAGCGCTCTTGGGCATTGTAATGTAATCAGGGCTATATAAATAAAGTATTATTATTAGTATTATTATTCTGGCAAGGCCTGTCCCAGGACGAGCCGAGGCAGTACGGCGTAGGTTTTGCCGTGTGGAACTCACTGATTGCCACCACATAAGCCCCCTCCGGAGAGTCATCGAGAATTCTTGCCCTTCGCATGAAAACGTCGGCGGGCTTTATGAACATCATATCCGCCTACGCCCCGACTCTGACCTCCACCCCAGAGGCCAAGGATCAATTCTACGAGGCTCTGCAAGAAACACTATCAGGAATCCCAAGTTCCGAGGGCATATATTTGCTTGGCTATTTCAACGCTCGCGTTGGGACCGACTGGCAAGCATGGCCTACCTGCCTCGGCCACTTCGGCGTCGGCAAGATAAATGAGAACGGGCAGAGGTTGCTCGAACTCTGCTGTCACCATGGCCTCTGCATCACCAACAGCTACTTTAAATGTAAGGAGCTGCACAAAGTGTCTTGGAGACACCCTCAGGCCCGTCACTGGCACCAGCTAGACCTCGTCATCACTAGGCGACGCCCTTCGAGTAGCTAGGAGCAAAGCCCCAGCAGACCGCCCGCCGCTGTGCCGACGAGTACTGGCAGAACCTATGCGCCAAAATCCAGCTAGCAGCGGACTGTGGCCACAAAAGGGGGATGTATGAGGGCATCAAATCTGCCACCTGCCCGACGAGCGTCAAAACAGCCCCGCTCAAATCAAAGACTGACGAGGTCATCACTGATCAGAGCATGCAGCTGCAGCATTGGGTGGAGCATTATCTCGAGCTCTACTCAACCCAGAACATCATCACAGACACTGCCCTCAATGCACTGCCTAAGTTGCCAGTCATAGAGGAGCTTGACAACACGCCGACACTGGAAGAGCTCAGCATAGCCATCGACGGTCTCGCCTGTGGCAAGGCACCGGGGAAGGACGGTATCCCGCCGGAAGTTTTGAAGCATGGGAAGCAAACCATCCTGCAACCACTTCATGAGCTCCTCTGCCTGTGCTGGGACCAAGGTCACATCCCCCAAGTCATGAGAGATGCCAACATAGTCACTCTGTACAAGAACAAGGGTGACCGTAGTGATTGCAACAACTATCGTGGCATCTCTCTTCTAAGCATCGTTGGTGAAGTCTTCGCTCGGGTCACCTTGACCCACCTGCAGAGCCTTGCTTCACTAGTCTACCCGAGTCACACAGTGTGGCGTCAGAGCCGGGAGGTCCACAATGGGCATGATCTTCTCCCTCCGTCAGCTGCAGGAGATTTGTCGAGAGCAGCAGCAGCCATTGTTCCTCGCCTTCGTGGACCTTACCAAAGCTTTTGACTTGATGAGCAGAATCGGGCTCTTCAAGATCCTCCAGAAGATTGGCTGCCCTCCAAAGCTACTGGCGATCATCACCTCCTTTCACCAGGACATGCAGAGTACGGTCTGCTTGGATAGGGCCACCTCCAATGCCTTCCCAGTCAGCAGTGGAGTAAAGCAGGGCTGTGTCCTTGCTCCAACCCTGTTCGGGATTTTCTTCTCGATGCTGGTCCAGCATGCCTTTGTAGACTGTACAGAAGGTGTCTACGTCCGGACGAGGTCAGACTGCAAACTCTTTAACATCGCCAGACTCCGCGGCAAAACCAAAGCTTACCTGGTGCTCATGCGGGAGCTGCTGTTTGAAGACGACGCTGCTTTAACATCCCACAGCGAGGAGGGCCTCCAACATCTCCTAGACAAGCTGTCCAACGCCTGCAAGGAATTTGGGCTAACGATCAGCCTCAGGAAGACCAACATCCTGGCGCAAGGTGCTGAGTCCCCCCTAGTCATCACCATCGACAACACGGAGCTGGAGGTTGTGGACGCCTTCACCTACTTGGACTCCACCGTGTCAAGCTCGACTTCGATGCTGAAATCAGCTGCAGGATCGCCAATGCAGCTGCTGTCATGGCCAAACTCAACAAGCGAGTGTGGGTAATGACCTGTTGAGCGAAAGGACCAAGATGTGCGTCTACCAAGCTTGTGTCCTGTCGAATCTCCTTTATGGCAGCGAGTCGTGGACGACCTATGCCAGACAAGAGTGGCGACTCAACGGATTCCACCTCCGCTGCCTTCGGCGCCTGCTGCACATCAGGTGGCAGGACAGAGTCACCAACACCGAGGTCCTGGAGCGCGCTGGCTCACTGAGCATGCCATCACTGCTCATTCAGCGACGCCTTCGATAGCATGCACATCGCATGGAGCCTGACCACCTTCCAAGAGAAATCCTTTATGGAGAACTGCGGTGGGGCGTCCGTCGCATGGGTCGACCACTGCTGCGCTACAAGGACGTCATCAAGCGAGACTGGCGATTTGACAAGAATTCGCCAAAATCGCTATATTTGCAGAGATCGCCATATTCGCCAGATTCGCCAACACGGCTGGCCACCATGTATGGAACTGATTTACATACATTTTGGGATTTGACAAGAATTCGCCATATTTGCCGAAATAGCCGTATTTGCCAGATTCGCCAACATGGCTGCAGGCAATCATGTATGGAACTGATTTACATACATTTGGCAATTTGACAAAATTTCGCCACAATCGCCATATTTGCCAAAATTGTCAAAATCGTCAAATTGTCGGCGATATTTTGTTATTTTGCCAATTTTGTTATTGTGTGCATTTCTGGACATAAGTGCATTAATCGACACCAGTGCATGGGAGGACATCGCCAAACACCGAGATACATGGCGGCAAAGTGTCAAAGCGGGGGTTTCAAAGGCGGAAGCGAACGCTAGAGTCCAGGGTACATGCAAGAGAGCGGCGAGGAAAGAACGCACAGCCTCTGCGCGCGTTTCCACAAGACAAGTCTGCGCCACCTGCAACAGAGACTGCCACTCCAGGATCGGGCTACACAGTCATACAAGATCCTGCCCAAATCCCCAGCGCTAACCATCGCCTCTTCGAAACGAGGATATCACTATATATGGAAACACGGCTATGACATCACACGAGTTTTGATTGGTTGTGTTGTCAGACGCGCGTTTTGATTGGCTGGTAGGAAATATGAGCGTGTATCAAGAAAATCTGTTTAAAACTAGAAGTAAAAAAACCAGCATTTTCCTTCATTTGTCGGATTATCTTTGAGAAATATTTTATAAAAGCAATAGCGGACTTTTTTCCGTGTTTCCATAGCCTCATCTAAACATTCGAGGGAATTGGGAGAATTCTCGACAGTTATGCAAACCGTCTCGAATTATCCCAACTCTCCCTCGTGTTTAGATAAGGCTATGGAAACACGGACGTCCTCTATTGCTTAAATATTATTGTGGAGATTTTTGCTCTTTGGCCATTTCAACTTTAAAAGAACAACATTCAAATTAAGTGTTTTGTAAAAATTGTAGGATTTTTCATGTTTGTCACCGCTGTTTGCGTGTTGTTTCTTTTACATTATATATATTTTTCCCCTAACCGATCGTTTCGCCAACGGTCAGTTCGCAAACGTCCCAGGTCATTTCGCCAACGTCTACAAGTTAGTTCCCAAACGGCTAATAATTAACGACTATTCACCGAAGTGGGGGTGGCTCGTGGTGGATAGACTTACATATTAGGGAGCTTAAGCACGCACGTTTTTGAGACGCGGACGGCAACCGGAAGGGAAAATTTCGCGTTGGTGTCTCCCAGATTTTTATGCTCATAATCTCTAATGGAGAAAAGATACTTAGATGTGTGAAAACAGGTTATTGAAAGGGAAAACAGCTCACTTCCGGTTGCCGTCTGCGTCTCAAAACCGCGCCTTTAAGGAAGTTCGCGCCAAGATCTTCCTACGGGGAAATTTTCTTCATTTCTCGCCTAGAGTTAATTTCGATAAATCGGTCATAATAGCGAGATGTAGCCTCATCTGCTCATCCGTCGAAAATCAAAAAAAATAAACTGTCAGAGCGAAGGTTTCCGTGCATAGGTTTTAGGACTGGGATTTTCAGATAATTGCATGCCGCTAGGAATGTCGTAAACAGTAGGGACCTTAATTACGCAAGTGGAGGACGACGACGGCTAGGAGAAAGCCATATACAGTTGTTTCGAGAAAGGTTTTCCAAAAGAAGCATAAAAGCGTACGCGAAAATGCCGAAAGGGATTAGGGTAAACTGTCAGTTTGAGTCAACTAAAACATGACGCGGTGCTATGGGCAACGTCACCTAGAAATACATGCTCATGCTATATATATATATATATATATATATATATATATCAACATCCTTAAAGGCGCTATATATATATATATATATATATATATATATATATATATATGTTACTGACATTGAGATATGAGTGAAGCTGAGTGAGTTTCAAAATTC
>NC_090891.1:9270364-9272864 GCF_036669925.1 Montipora capricornis | reverse complement strand
TTTCTGAAAAACTGACCTACATATTTTGCTGAATTTTAAATATTTTAGAGATTATTTCTAGCATTACCTGCTACCGCTGAATGGGAAGATTTCACCGTCCCGTTTTTTCAAAACAGACAATATACCTTGATTTTAAGGCTCAAAGAAATGTGTTATATCGTTGCCATGGTAACGTTATTTTGGAGAAAAATGTGATGTGAGAAATCTATGATGGGTACTTAATACCCTGGCCAAATTTTGTCTTGATATGATTACCCTAACTGTATGTAAAAACAGAATATGTTTATTTGTTTGAAGAAAGGAGAAACTATTTCGAGCCTCCTTTAGCAGGTTCCCCGTTTCCAGTTCCATGACGTCTTTCGTTTCAAAATTACAGCATTTTGAATTTCCGAATTGTCACCTTGCGTGTGAGCAAAGTCTGTTTACGAGCCTAGTGGCCCATTTGAAGCGACAAGGAGTATTCCTACTTCTTCCCCCTGGCTGGGATGCTAGTCCAACGCTGGGTTACCCCTAGCAATAAATTCACCGGTACCCATTTACACACCTGGGTAGAGAGAGGCACCGTGAGAGTAAAGTGTCTTTCCCAAGAACACAACACGATGTTCAGAATGTTGAGGGCCCCGAACCCGGACCACTCGATCCAGAGTCGAGCGCACTAACCATGAGGCCACCAAGCGCCACCTTCCGTGAAACACCGTGGTTGCAAAAGATGTCTACGCCTGTGAATCTCAGTAGTCTGAGCGTTTCAAGTACATTAGGAGATGTGTTTATACACATTTATTTTATTTCATGAGCGAAATGTAAGCGCTTTCATCGCTAAAGGGATTCCACATGTTCGTGTTGATTTCTTGCCGCCATATTGCAGTGCGACTGCTTGGTGCACAACAGTGGTGCACCGACATGGCGGCTCCATACAAAACTTTACTAAGTTGCGTGAAACACTGCGACAGATAACTGAGAAACGATGAACCGCACAGACCTGAGAATTGGTGAGGTCATTTATGAATGTGTCTCCTACAACATTCCAGGTTTTTGGTTTATTTCATCGAACGGTTTTGATTTAATTTTCTTGTTGCGTGACAGTGAAAACGGTCTACTCGTGGCGTTCGCTTGGGATTTATCATATTTACATTTCTTTCCAAGCTATTTCAGTGGAGTCGTAGTAGTTGAATAACCTCATTTCTTGTTGTGCTTCTGTTGAACTGATTTAAGGTTTGCTTTAATTTTCAAATCGAAGAAACACTGAGTACGAAAGGTCGGTTCGCAAAACAAAAACATTTATCAGTTTAAGCTTGACGTCCGTTTCCGAAATGTGTTTTGAGCTTTTACTTCGTGTAGAAGACACACATGACGTAAAACAATAGAACAAAAATCGTGAAACACTAAAGACCCCTAAAGCTTTTGTTACGTCATGTGCGTTTTCTACACGAAGTAAAAGCCGTGTTTTGATAGTAAATAAGAAAGCTCGTATGGATATAGTTTGAACTAGACTTGAGAGTGCACTTCGGCTTCTGTGAAGGAAATGCGTTACCATGGCCACAAAGTAGGCTACTTGAGCTGAAATTAAACCCATTCATTTCTGAAGTAGGGCTCAAGAGTATGAACCCAACTGTTCTACGGTTGGCAAATGGAAATCTCAAAAGAACGTTTATAAACTGTGAATATCGCTATATCATATAGATATCATCAAATTCCAATAAGTGAAATCAATAGCATTATATGACAGTCTGTGAATAGAATTAACATGCACATCTTTAGCTGCGATATCTCCAATTCTCATGTATGAAAATAAGCTCAATGAAACAAAGAAAGCCACACCTGAATATAAATTTACCATAATGAAGCCTTGTACGTACGTCTGATTATGGCTTCATTGAAATAGTTTCATTTACGTTGAAAAAAAAAACCACAGGTGTGAGAACGATCTGAATAAATATTTACACCACTAAAGAGTAAGTTAAGAATATTAAAGTAAGAAGGACTACAATCATAGACAAAACCGTTGGGAAGGTTAGCACTTTTGACGTCTTCTTTGCTTTTCTCCCCACCCCCTTCGTTCAATGTTGTGCAAAACTGCTGAACGGTTTTTGCGGGAAATTGATGTGTTACCTTCCGACATTGAAGGCGGGGGTGGGCTATATAAGAGAAGGTGAAACTATTTCTTTTGCACTTTAACAGAAGCAGGCTCTGGTGCGTCCATTTATATAACCTTCCCAACTACTTTTGCCTATGATTATAGATTAAAATAAGAGGGATGGTAAAAACTTGACCGGGAACGGACAACTATGGTAGAAAACTAAAGTACAATTATTGATGGTGGGATTCAAAGGTATGAGGAAACGCCATTATTTATTTAAGTTCACCTTGAGGTTGAAACAGCAATGGAAATAAGGACAGATGGCCTGTAGTGGACAAGATTAAGAACACACGGGCAGCTTCTCTATCAGCTATGGCGAAGAGGCTGAAATGAACCAAACAACGAAGAAATAAGATTTTACGA
>NC_090891.1:9257864-9265364 GCF_036669925.1 Montipora capricornis | reverse complement strand
CGGTGATCTAACCCGAAGGTCGTGGGTTCAATTCCCACCCTGGTCAGAGTTTTCTCTGTCTTTGTGTGGGCCATTTCCATTAGTAGGGCTAACGCTCACATGGTTCATATGGGGTAGAAAACTAGCACTTCACATTACACTCCAATCAGTTAAGTCAGTTTATAGATAGTTTCACTGTCACGACAAAAAATAAATTTGAAATCGTTCAATGAAACAGGCCAAGAACTTGGAAAGTTGTAGGAAACAAATCTATTAACCACCTCTTCAATTCGCAGGTCTGTGCGGTGCATCGTTTCCGAGTTATTTGTCGAAGCGTTTCACGCAACTTTATAGAGTTCTGTATGGGGACTCCACGTTGGTTCACCAACATGGCAGCCTGCAATCAACGGAAAACATCTGGAGTTCACTTTGCGATGAAAGCGCTTACTTTTCGCTCATGAGATAAAATTTATGTGTATGAACACCTCTCCTAATGTATTTGAAAGGCTCAAACTGCTGAGATTCATAGGGATAGACTTTGTTTCAACCAAATAGCTTTGTACAATGATGTCACACAAGGTATCAATTTCGGAAATTCAACATGCTGTATTTTCGAAACGTCATGACGTCACGTCACATCACGGAACTGGAAACTTGAAAAAAGATTTATTTCTGGGTCATCTTCAACCTCCTTTAGATAAAAATTCAGAAACCTTTCGATTTTGATTTTAGATTTGATGACGTCACTGCGCAAATTCTTTCTTCGCTCCAGTGAGGTCCACAAGGAGGTCCAGTTAGGGGTCCACGTTTTGTCCCTTCAGTTCCACGCACGACCCCTCCTTAAATTACCGCAATCATAATCCCTTCGCCTTGGCAGCATTTCTATCATTTAGGTAAACTAGTTTAGATCCTAAAATAAAACAGTGCATTTTAATTTACAATAAGGAACATATTTTAAGTAGTTTACTATAACAAAAAGCTCTAAAAATGTTATCACTCCTGTCTCAACATCAATAACAAATATCTGGTACACATTCCCTTTACAATATCTTGCCAAACTTAAAATCCTCTTACCAAAGATAATAAGTGCCTTGTCCATAGCATTGTATAGAGCCCAGACGTTTGGAGCCCAATAGGCATGGCATAAGCCACGCTTAAAAGGAAATAATCTCGATAAGAGTTGAGGCAACTGACCCTGAAGAAAACACAGAAAAGTTTCCAGCTTCACTAAAATCCCCAATATTCTTTCAAGGGGTACAGGCAAATTAAAACCACTAGCAACACAAACATTCAGGACTCTGAACTTCAAATTTTCAAACACAACAACAAAATGTTTAAAGTACATTACAGTAGCACACTGGTTCAGTGTTTGGACATTGATAATTTATTCTTACTGCAGCATATTTAAGTAAGTAGCTCAAAGTTCATAGAAAAGGCCTTAATTACACGGCAGTCATGTAGAGTCCCTAGGGATTGAAAATGATTGTTTTTGCACACCGAAACTCGTTCCCAAACATTTCAACTCAAGGCTTGCGGTACGAAATCTACTGTATAGGATAGTACGTGCACTCTCATGAATTTGATCAATAGCTGTGATTAGATGAGAGTATGGTAACATAGCTGTGACATCACAGGAATTTTGATTGGTTATGTGTTGTCAAAAGCATGTTTTGATTGGCTGGTAGGAAATATGAGCATGTATCAAGCAAATTTGTTTCAATCAAGAAGTAAAAAAAAAAAACCAGCATTTTCCCTCATTTGTCGAACTATCTTTGAGAAATATTTTATAAGAGCAATAGAGGACTTTTTTCCCTGTTTCCATAGCCTCATCTAAACACTCAAGGGGAGCTGGGATAATTCTCGACAGTTATGCAAACCCCCGACTGAGCCTCAGGTATGCGTAACTGTCTTGAATTCTTCCAACTCTCTCTCATGTTTAGACGAGGTTAAGGAAACACTGAAAACGTCCTCTATTGCTTAAATGGCCTCTGCGTGAATAACAGGCCCATTTTCATCAACATGAAATTCATTTTGTGTTTGAGGATGACTACCGGTACTGGTAAAATGTACATAAGCCCCTTAGATCACATCTTTGGAGAGCCTGTATATGAGATGTCTCTACATTTTGGATTTAGAATGGATAAAGGGGATAGCTGCCCAAGACACAGTGGTGCTATGTCAGTGGGAAACTGAAAACACAGAAATGGGTAACTTATCAACTGGGCTGATATGGTAAATTGACCACCATAGAGAAAATAATTTGAAAGCTGACGTTTTGAGAGTTACCCATTCATCAAATCACAGTTTACTAATCAAATAACCCAGATGATAAACCCTGAATTTTGAATTTAGGTTGTCAAGTATTAATACTATTACGGTATTTGGAGTCCACTTTTCAGAATTTCATGTTGTTTGAAATGGTCATGGTCTAATTTGAAAGAAGAATAATTCTTATTCCTTGTACGTCAATTTAAGTGTTTAAAATATATTTTAATCAACTTACCATGGCTATGAAAGGACCAAATGACGCTCCAAATACAATCAGAACTATAACACCAAGTTTTACCAGGCGCACAGGAGAGAAATCCCACAGATTCACACCAAATATTTTCAGCTGTTTATCTGTTTATCAAGAAAATTAATGCAACCTTTTAGTTCTGTAGGGACCAAAGATGATAATAATATTGGGGACGATGGTAACCAGGGAAGGGGGAAAATGTAGTTAAATAAAGCCAATTCTGTTGCAGTCTATTTCACAGTGGCTAAAGAGAAAATGTTGACTTGAAACCATCCTTGTGAAAGTTTGAACTGATCAATCACTAACTACAGTAGGGTTAGGATGGACGGGAAATGGAAGAAAGCCCCGAAGCACAAGGGGACATGAAAGAAAGGAAATGAGGATTGCCAAATGCCCTATTAAACTGGTGGGAGAGTCTTTTGCAAAGATTAGGGACAGAATGAGATGAGCCAATCCTTCTCACCTTCCCTGTGTAAGGGTCTGCTCTGGATATTATATAGGAAAAAGTAGAAATGAGAAATGTGATAATGTCCGCTGCACATTTTTGTCACATATTTGTAATTACCTTTCGTCTCAGAGATGGAAGACTTAAAACAGTACACTCGCAAAAGGTAGACAACATAGGCAGGTGCAATATAAAGAAAGATGTGTTTGAAATTCAGTAATACAGCAAACCAAAATGATCCTTCTAATGTTTGCCCCTGAAATTAAAACAAAGACTGTTTGACATTTCATAACAAGAATTTAGTTTTTACTGGTGTTTGTGAAAAGATAGGCAATGATAGAAGGAACTGGAACATAGAAAAAAGGCAAAGTGCCATGATAGGAGGAAAGGAAGGAGGGAATGAATTGTTTCTCTCATTTTTGTTTAATACCCATGTCACGTTGAAAAGCATATATGGTACATACATCTTATTCGATGGTTTAACATTGTAAGACGCATGGATATTTTGCGAGTTGCGTAGTTACTTTTTACGAGCCCTGCAGGGGCGAGGAAAAATACCAGAAATCAGCAAAATGTCCGCAAGTATCACATATTAACACATCGAATAAGAGATTTATTATTCCACTAGAAAAATGTGTTATTGGGTTGTTCCAGAAAAAATCCACACCCCCCCGACGGATGGGATTCTGGAAATTCTCGCAAGAGGGGGGGTCAAGGACCCTGGAAATCCAGACGGGAGGGGGGTTGAGCTCGAAAAAGTCTTCTGCAGGCCTGGGGTTATCTGAACCGATAGTTCACGCGATTCGAACGTTTAGTTCGGTGACAATTTAGCGCTCTCAGACCTTGAAAATAGTAGAAATATTTTGTTCACATATTTCTCACCTGACATAAATGATAATCTAAGTTCCTTCGCAGGTCCTTTTTTAGCAGAAAACGCGAACAAGGTACTAAAGAAATGTCTTATGTCTCCAAAAGGAATGACTAGTGAACTCTTTTGTTATGTTCTCTACTAGTTGTATTTACTTTTGGACCATATTTAGAGCAAAGAAAGAACAAGGGAAATTGATTTTTATGAGCTAAGAATGTATAAACACGCGTTCGCCTTTTAGCATTTTTGCTCCTTTCTTTTCTTAGTTCCACACAACAGAATTTTTATATAATTTAGAAATTAAAAAAGAACATCTTCTATACGTGATTGTGCGCATTTTCTATTAAAAATAAATTAAATTTAAGCCTAATATTTTTTCCTGGAAATCCAGGTAGGAGGGGGGGTCTTTTGTTTTGGAAATACAGACAGGAGGGGGGGTCTTGGGCTTCAGGAAATCCAGGTGAGAGGGGGGGTTAAAAAACGACCCCATCTGTCAGGGGTGTGTGGATTTTTTCTGGAATAACCCATTTTGCGTCAATTTTATTCCATAAGACTGTTAAAAAAAAGCATAATCTCTCCTTCATGATGCGTGTGAACAATGTAAACAGCACAAAAGCCAGCCAAATGTCCTTATTTGATTGGATAAACGAAATGATGAGTGACAAGCGATCGCAAACCAAATTCTCTAAATTCTCAGTATTTGCATCATGTTGACAACAATTTCTTTCATTGAAAAATGCCTGTTCCATCGGTACTGGTATAGTGTACTGAAGTGTGACGTCACAAAAAAATAAATATGTGAAATTATCGGATTTGGCACCATTTTCAAATAGAGCGTCCTTAGAAAAGGGTCCTTGCCAAAAATCACCTCTTAATTGTAATTCCCAGCCGAAATATAAAGGATGAAAGTTTGATGCTGCCCCATATAAATCTCTCTAATTTTGAGCTGGTTCCAAACTGAAGGAACCGGAACAAATTTTGAAGGGTTTGTATGGGATGCTATCAAACTTTGATCCCTTATATCTCCATCGGCAATTGCAATTCAGAGCTAATTTTGGGTATGAGGGCATCCTTTAGGATCCTCTATAAGAATATGACATCATATCCCATAATTTCAAAAAATATATATTTTGTGACGTCATCACTTCGATACTCTACTCGCTCTCTGTTCTAAAGCGGTCAAACTGGGGACACTACCATGTATTATCATCTCATATTTCACACGTTCTCTTGACCAAAATTAATATGGTATAGTGGAATAATAAATATATATGTGGCATCATCTGTCAGAATTTAATTCTTCTCTGGACTTCTCTGTTTGACATTCCCTTCCTTTTTACAGCCCAATGCAGGGGATTTTTTAAAGCCAATGATACAAAATAACGAGCACATGGTATGTATTTTAAGGCAGTATGCAGTGCAGTTGACTACTTTACAGAGTTTACCCAGACCAAATCTAACAAGCAGTAATTAAAGAGATTAAAGAAACCAGATTTTCAAGCTTAAGGTTGATTTCACACTGAAGATCCATTGCAAAAGAAACCAACTTTGTAGCCTGAAACCAAAACTCGGGGTTTCTTTAAAGTTATTATTTACTGTAGCACTTTCCAGTTAACTTATTTAACAGAACATTAAAATAATGTTATGACCCAGGAGTTGGATGGGAACCACAAGGAGAACTAAAATGTGATTTTCCCTAATCATCACACCTACTGGTAGAACCTACAAATTCCTGGAACACATAAAATAGTTCAGAAGTCTTTTTAAGGCCAGAGAAGCAGGGTAAGCGCAATGTTATTGATGAGACCTGACTGAGCTACTACCATCAATGTGTCCTGAGTTTGTTTTCACAACTCATCCCTCTGGTACCCAGGGTAAGGAATTCTAGCTGATTTCCTTTCAAACTCACAGTATTTCAGTGATTTTTTATGTTACAATATCTTGGTCAATATCCAGTTCAATTCTGAAGTGTGAAGTTTAAAGTCCACATTCTGTGACCCAACCACATGGTAAAGTGCAATAATTCAACATATAATTTTAAACTGTTGTTAACAGCGTTAACTCTAATCAAACAGATGCTTTACAAGTTTCTACGATGGCATTTAAAAATATTTCATAATTTTTCTTAACAATACCAGTAGAATAATTTATAAAATTATGTAATTTGCACGGTAAGATGTGTTATCGAGTCATACAATGATCGCATTTTGCATTGCGTGCAACAAAAACAAAAAAATTTGTTTTCAGTCATGCACACACTTTATTCTATAAATACATATTTTTTTATTAATCTGTCTGAAGTCGTCTGTAGTTCAGTGGTCATTGCGATTGCCTCTGAATCAGGAAGTACCAAGTTCAAATCCTACTTAAGCTAAAGTGTCTTCAAGGCAAAGAAAAGTCTAAAGTCGAAAAAATGGAGCCAAATCCAATACTTTGTTCTTCGAGCAAAGTAATCACAGCATAGAAAATGCTTTGTATGGATAATTATTCACTCTTTGCAAAACTTTGGAAAACTCACTCATTTATTTTCCAAAGTATTGAAAATTGTGAATAAAAAATATGTATGTCGATTTTTCTATGAAGTAATAGGTACTTTCTCCAGGTACTCAAGTTTTCCCCTCTCACTGCCAAACTCAATGGTTGATTGGCATTAATGTTGTGTGATTTGATTTACAGTCTCCTCAATTAAAAGAGCACTTGTGCTTCTGAATCAACCTGAATTACGAAGACGACACAACAGTTTGGCCAAAATGAGTTTATTGAACAGAGCGAAAAGTTCCTGACGATAACAGAATTGAAAATACACGTCAAGAATAATAAGATACAAGGGTGGGAGAGGAGGGTAAGAGCTTACGTCTTGTCTCTGGATCTAACAATAAGATAATAGGATGATGCTGTACTATGAACCATCGATTATAAGAGACATTTGATCTCCCTGTAACTAGTTAATCTAGTTCAAACTATAGTTACAGGGAGATCAAATGTCTCTTACATGTATAATTGACGGACCATCTTTAAATGAATGATTTCTCCGATAAGTGTGCCTGCCTATCCTTTGAAATCTCAGTGCAATAATTAGCAACTAATCACCGAAGTGGAGGTGGCTAGTGGTGGACATTTTTCCGAGCCGTGAAGCCGCTAGGTAAATATCCACCACTAGCCACTGACACTGAGGTGAATAGTTGTTTCAGTATACACTAAAACAGTGAGATAATATAGCACAAAAAGATGATTTTAACTCATTTATTCCTGCAAAGATTACAACATTTTCAGGTGCAAATTCCGCGTGAATTGCTTGGAGGTGAATAGCGAAAGGATATCCGGAGCTTGAGTAGCCAATCAGCACGCGAGTTCAACGCCAAGTCCACTGTTTTAGTATATACTACTAGTTTAAAATGGCATATTAGTTAGATTTTTTGCCTCATTAGCACAAGGCTATCATTTTCTATTGTCAGCCAACAAAGAATAAAGTACTGAATATTGAAACTGCACTGCACAATGTGCTATTTCTTAAAATTTGGATAAATCATCGCTAAGCAGTGACACTTTGAAAATTCAAAATTTTACAAAGAGTTAATATGGGATCCTTAGAGTTTTTGCCACCCAAGAATTTATCAGTTTATGATAATAACTGGCTGGTTATCAAAAGTTAAAAGGCTTAAAACTGGAAATTTAACTATGTTCTATAGT
>NC_090891.1:9242864-9250364 GCF_036669925.1 Montipora capricornis | reverse complement strand
GTGTAATTAGTAATAAGAGGTGTGATTTGTTTCTTGCTAAAGCATACACTCTACAGTTCTTGTCTGTTCATCTTTGCCTGTTTGTGTTCCTCAAATTGCACTCAAACATTATTAACATACTATGAAAAAGAAAGTTGTCTAATTAGTAATAGGATGTGTGATTTAATATACACTCTACAGGTCTTGTCTGTTCACGTTCCTTAGATCACACTCAAACATTATTAACATATTACGAAAAAGAAAGTTGTGTAATTAGTAATAGGAGGTGTGATTTGTTTCTTGCTAAAGCATACACTCTACAGTTCTTGTCTGTTCACGTTCCTCAGATCATGTACACTCAAACATTATTAACATATTGCGAAAAAGAAAGTTGTGTAATTAGTAATAAGTGTGGTTTGCTTCTCACTAAACGCATACTCTCTACGTGACAGTTTTTGTCTGTTCATGTTCGCCTAGTTGTATTTGTAAGGTCAAAAATTTTAAACGATTATGCAAAAGGTTTCGACATACAAGGACAATATTTACTATGTGATTTCTGGTGGCATGTTATGAGGTATGCTTTATTATTCACTGAAGCACATACCATTTACCACTTCAGCCATGATTCAGTTGGCTCTACATACATCAAGTACCAGTAATTGAGAAACAAAAAACTTCTGGAGAGTATGAAGCAATTCAAATTATGACTATCAGTTCACAATAAGAAATTTACACTACCAAGAACTTCACAACGGATTAATAGCAAGAATTTAACCTCTGAAATTCCTACAACTCCAGGTTATAGCGAAAACAGAAATCACATTAAACAAGTTCAAATCTCAAATACAACAACAAAAGAAAAGGAAAAAAACCTAAACTGAATACTCAATCTGATTCAATTTAACCTAATCGACACTCTGTACATTGCAGGCACAATATATTTACTTTTAATCATATACAACACAATTTTCTCAAGCATTTTATTAAATGATGAGATCCAACTTTTCTTTCACTGAAATGTCATTTTAACCCACTATCACTGATTTTTTTCCTTAATTGTTTACTACTGTAACATTAAGAACTCCCAAATACTGTAATACAGTATTCATTCATAAGATTAAGAAAAGCTGAAAGGAAGAAGTGATTATCACACTTTAATACCCGGACAATGGCTGTTTTTATACTAGAGACGCATAATTCGTCTGGGACAAGCTTAGGCAAACATATTTTCTGTGTTTGTTAAATTCGTCTAGTGTAAAGACGAGCACAGGATGCATTATGCATCTTGCGCCTGTCTTTATACTAGATGAATTTAACAGACGCAGAAAAAGTGTTTGCTTCAGTTCATCCCAGATGAATTATGCCTCTCATATAGTTAGTCAGGTCTTTACACTAGACGGATAACACGAGAGACGCATAATTCGTCTGGACGGATTATGCGTCTCTGGTATAAAAACGGCCAATTTCAACAATAAATGTATGTTTGATCATGAAGTGCGGGTTATAGATGAAAAGGTGATGCGATTCTCAACTTTCAGCAAGAGGTGAAAGTTACTCAAAAGTTTCCAGGTCAAGGAGAGCAATTAAAAACATCATCGATTCATAGTCATTGGAAAAGTTCGCATATCTCAGCTAATAATGCACAGAATACAGTTTACGATTAAGCATTCCTCCCCATCGATTTTAGCGACAGTGCTGTTTACTAGTTTTCACGGACGTTTCGGTCTGACGCACTCTTATTCAAGTTCCTGCGACATCCATTATTAGTCTAATTCATTCCTTCAACGCACTCTATTGAAACGTAATAATCTTCATGGCTTAAGTTTCTTTGGCCGAAACGGAATTTACATATGTATTTCAAGAATACCCCGTAACTTTATATTTGCACATGGCAATGTAAAAATGTTCGTCATTTGATTTGATTTGCGTTAACTTGTTAATTTCAATTTACAGTGTCCCCGATTTAATAGTGCTCTACAGCGCTAGAAGATTAGACACTTAAATAAAGTTCCTTTTTTTTTCCTTTTCCTTTCATTGAATATGAATTACGCAATTGCATGTCCGAGAACGCCGCCAAATGCTAATAATATCGTGGCAGACTATTTTTCCGTTACTGTTTAAGCTAAAAATACTTGAATGGTACTATGTCGGTATCAGCAACGATTTCAAAAGAACGGAGAAGAGGACAATGCTGTTCCACCATTGTTCCAGTCCATCTGGCATCGAATTTACCGCCATCTTGAATCGAACACTTTCGCGCATGACTATTGAGGAACTGCTGTACAGTACTGTACTGTTTTGAGGCAAAACATCGTGACACGAAGGAAATTGAATCCAGATCATATGGCATGACACACGTTCATGGCGAGCAAAAAGGTCTCCGTTTCCTCGACTTCCCTGTCCATGACTCTTCCGATTTCTTGTCAGATATGCCTGGGAAAGGTGAGTTGTTTCTTGAAGCGTTGAAGTCTTTCACCTTGAGATGATTGTTGCCGCGCAATATGAGCATCTTATATCATTTTTACAGACTGAAAGTTGTCTTCCTCGTTCTTCCGTAGGTACGAGAGCCCGTGGTTTGCCCAAACCAGCATGTGTTCTGCTCAAACTGTATGGATATGTGGCTTCGGTCTCACTCGTTTTGTCCGACGTGTCGAACGTCTATAACAGCGGAGCAGCCATGCAAGAAAATTCTTGGTGAGAAATTACAATTAAGTTACTCTTCTTGTAAAATGAGACTTTGTCGTGAATACACGATAACTGTTCTGCTGATCAGGAAGGGCAGTTAGAGTTCAGTCGGCCCTTTGTGAGTTTGTTTAAGCTTAACACTGTTTTCTGAAAACTACATTTCTGAATACTGCATAAAGTAACAACTTAACGGATGTTCTGATGTGCATGGATGGGCGAAATTTTACAGAAGTGCGAGAGTTAAATACAATGCAATGACTGCATTCAATTGCTTCCTTGTCGAAATATATGCAATGCGGTGTCGGCTTGTTTCGGTGTAAGGAAAAGAAAAAATAAATGTTATTTTCTATAATGTCCTCGCAAACAATTTTACAATTATTGTCTGAAAATGAAGACATTTCTTTACAACTTCTTGTGGGTACTGAAAGTAAGTTGGCTCTCCTGTTCACAGTTTGTATTGATGATATCTCAATGCAGTGTGAGACTTCTGTGGCACAGAAAATGATATCAAGTGGCGTCTGTTCACTTGATCTGGATGACTGGGTGTGCATTTGCGTGGAGTCCTGCCCTCTGACTCGCCTATACAATATGCGTCTTAACTTGTGGGTCATTGACCGACATACTTGTCATAACTGCATTTGCAATGAAGCAGTATCCCATAACCTCTGTAACCTCGGCTTATTTAAAAAACAATCCTTAATGATTTAGTCTGTTGTTTTGGCCAGACGGATGTTAAATTACAGTGTGCCCACTCCTAAGTTTCCCGCCGTTTTTTGCGTGTTTTTACCTCTCCTTGTTTGACAAAGCTGTCTAGCAACTATTGTCTGCTTTTGGAACTCATTGACCCTTGCTCAAATGCACACTGTGAAAATGCACCATAATTTTTCTGTGTCTATGGTAACACATGGTACCTTTGTGCTATTTTTGTCCCATTTAGACATCCTGTCTGGATTTTAATCAGTGCCCTTTATTAGAAGATCAGTATCACCCTAACCTGACCTTTTCTGACTCAAAAACACCTTCTTCTGTAGAAGTGAACAATATTCTCACGAATAATCTTTTTTCTTTTCTATTTATATTAGGAAGTATTGAATTGCCTGTAAATTCTGATGCCATGACTAGAGCCGAACTGAGACGCACAAGGCTTGACCTAATAAGACGGGAATACGAGGTGAACAAAATTAGCACATGCACACAGCATGCAACTTTAATAATATTTATTTATTTATTCATTATACGTTTGTACTAAAAGCACTTGGTGAGTGCTGTACAAAGGAACCACAAAATTCCTTTTTTTTGCATTTTATTCGTCTATAGTGGAGTGGGAGACTAGAAGTTGACCACAGCCATTAAGTCTGCTTTTAGAATTATGGCTCATAATCATTTATAGGCTTCAGTTAAGATATAAAGTAATTCTAGATTTGATTAATGAGAATTTGATGTAATGTCTTGATCTTTTTGGAAAAAACATTCCAGGGTCATTTCGATTGTATTGTCCTTGTCTGAGCAAAGTCTAAAGTACTAATTCATACTCAAGGTGCAGAAATCTGGGTGCATGAAAAATCTGGGTGGAGGGCAGGACGTGAGAAATATTCATGTCTAGTTTGTGTCCCTCTGATAACCTAGAAAGTTCAAATGGTCCACTTTTCTTAGTGCATTATTAGGCTTCTATTTCAAGCTAAAGAGGCAAAGTTCAACATTTTCTGGAAAACCAAAGAATGCGACTGGGTATTAGTCAAGATTTCAATTCTCTATTCTTTTTAATTGTTTTAAATAATGATAATGATAATGAAGGCATATCCTGTTAGCATCTACCATCATTTCATGTGGCTAACAAGGAGCCATCACATGATTTCAAACAATTTTACGTACTCAAACTGAAAATCATATCAAATGTTTCACAGAAACTCAATATTTGTCATATTAAAGCTTGAAAGCCTGCAAATTTTGTTAAGGGATTTTGATTAGAGGCCTTCAGCTCCTTTATGACACCAAGCAGTATTTCCAACATAACATTATATTTGGCAGCATTTCCAGATTATTTGTGTTTTACATAACAGGATTTCAGCATTTTTCTTCTTTCTATAAGCTGATTAGTACCGCATTTCCTCTCTGGTATGTGTAAATAACAACCTTTGTCTTGTTGAAATACTACACTGTTTTGGAGACACCGTATGAAAATTTTCCCAATGTCTTGATGATCGACATTGAATACCATTGAATATCAGTGGTGACAATGATACCGCATCATAACTGCACACACGTTTCCTTTAACAAGGTGGTTTTGACAGATCTTGAGCACAAAGCATTCTGTGTTTCAAAAAGAGGCATTAGATTAAGGCACTTTTAGCTCCCACAACTTTCGAGTAAAAGTTCAGCTGTATTTTGCAGAATTAAGGGGCACTGCTTTAAAAATTTATACATGGATATACAAGGAAACACCGAACAAACTACGAAATTTGTATCCTGATGTACTTACTTTTCAAGAGACCTCTGCATCAATAGCTCATCCTAGGAATGTTCAGGTTATTTATAATGCATATCTAAATCGCTTCAATTTTTGTTTGATTCTTAATTTCCATTCAGCTACTTTCACCAGAACCCCATATATTTCAAGTTCAGGATTGACATTTTTCATCCTGGTGAAAGGAATGCTTTGTACATTACCATTGTCACTCAAGCATGATTCATAAGGGATGATAGCTCGTCCTAAGTCGCAGTTTTGCTCCCAGAACTTTACAATTCGAACTTTAATTTATTAGTGCACTACTTTTCTAGACTTACCTAGTATACAATCTCCCCTTTTTGTTGTAACAACATCCAATCATATTTCTCAAAAGATGTGTCAACATTGCCTGACTGATTTTGATAAATTTATTAGATGGGTGGTATTTCCACAGTACACTAGACAACATTTGAAAGGAATAGTTCCCAGAGCAACATCACTTACAGTAAACACCCGCAGATAAGCTGCACTTTTTTCCAAAAATAGTCGCTAGAAATCGGGTGAGATAGGGTGAGGGTGAGATAGCAGGGGTGTAGATAATAGCCGGGAGCCGGGAAAATTACCTGGCTGCGAGCGTCATTTTTCCGGCTGTAAAGGGCAGAAGCCGCCTGAGAAAGAACTTACTCTCTCCCAAATGTTTGTAGAAGAATGGCAGTAAATTTTTTATTTGCCCGCACCTTAGTTTCTCTTTAAACGCAACCGATATGAACAAAAACACTCCATTTTTGTTTTAGTTTGAACGATTGCACTGCGTTTCTATTTGCAAGCTCTTTTGCGTTAGCAGTGCTATTTACACCTGATGTATGCAAAATAGTAAACGCCAAATTTCGTATTCCTGGCTTAATTAACAGACCAGTATTGGCCAAAATTCACTTGATACATGTATGTTGGGGAAAAGGGGAAAGGAAACTGATTCTGAGGTCAATGGAATAAGAATTTTTTTAAACTGGCCTAAAGTAACACGACAAGCTCTAGACAACCAGCTGAGATTGTCTAAAGAAGCTTCATCACTTCCACAACAGAATCGCTCAGAACCGCTTACTTTATCACGCAGTCATCTGCACATTGATCATATTTATGTTTTACTTCAGTTTAGTTGAACTAATAAACATCTACATCAGAAATGTTGACACTCAGTTTACTGAAGCTTTATTGTGGGAAATATGTTTATCTGTGTTCAAATTTGTCCCAAAATCAAGGAAAAAGTGTTTCAGAGAGTCTAGATTTTCAATGCCCCCGGACCCCCATAGGTGAATGCACACCCGCCTATAATGTCCCCATGCCTATAAAAATTTGTATCTACATCCCTGAGATAGAAGCCGGCAGTCAGAAAAAATCGCCGGCTATTCCGAATAAATTTCCTGGTGATTGAGTAATTTGAGTCTATGGATTAGTCATCTATTTTATAATTTGTGAAAAAAGAAATTGAGTAGTACAAACTCAAGCTGTACAGACGGAGACTGGCTGTAGAAATGTTCCAAAGGTTAATTCATTACAAGGGCAAGTAAAACATCCCGTATGATTGGTAAAAAGCTCATTGGCCAGCGGTATTTCTACCTCGTGTAAGTGAAATAATGTAAACCCATTTGTGTATTTCGACCATGTCGGGCAACATACATGTTTATAAGCTGAAATGTCAGCGGAAAAGAAGGAAAAGTGATTCTGAGGTACTCTGCATAAAGAAATTTTTCAACTCTGCTGAAGCTACTTCATCAAACTCAAGAGCACCTGTTCAAACAAAGTGACATGTTTTCATTAAAAAGGCAACAAGAAATGAGATATGTCCAGGTTTGACCCTAATTAGATGCACCCAGATTTCAATAAGCGTCATGAAGTGTTCCCTTGCTCTTCTAGCCAACTTCAACATCACTTGTGTCTCAGAATACAGACAATTTATGTCACAAAGTGTCCCCCAAATGCTGCTCTTTAAGTGAAGATTAACTGCTGCATTTGCCCAAAGCTAAAAATAACGCTAACCTTTACCCTTACCTTATTGTTAGATATAGGTAGCAAATGCTCAGATTTAAAGAGACACTTTGTGTTGAATATGAAAATTGGGAGTGCATCTGATTAGGGTCAAACCTGGATATAAGTGCAAGAAATGCCTAAAAACTTCAAAAATGTCCTTGAATTTACCTCCTAAAATCGAGGAAAACGCATTTATGAGAGTCGAGATTTAAAAATTTGTGGGCAAAGCATTGGCCCTGGACCCTGCTAGAAGGGACATACCTCTGTTGAATGAAGAAATTCCTGTCAACAAATACCAGAAAAAGATCAATCATATGTCAAAGTTGGTAGAAGCGATGTTCATTATATATTAAAGTGCTAAA
>NC_090891.1:9225364-9237864 GCF_036669925.1 Montipora capricornis | reverse complement strand
TGTATGTACGCATATTTTGTAATAAGTAGTTTAAGTAGTTCTTTGTTCGCCACTGATGCTGATGTATGGCATAGATTCAAAGGAGACAAGGACAACTGCAGAATGCAGTATTAAGTATATCATATTGATTCTGTTAGTAATTTGATTCCTCTTGTCTGACTTAGAAACTCTTATTTTAATTTCTTGTGGGCAGGGTACCTAGAAGTTTGACACTTGGGTATCTGGTTGTGACCCATAAGTGCTATCTGCTGGTGATCTTTGACGAGAAGCTACTTGTTCAAATATGAGTGCTTAATGAAGCAGAAGTAAAATCAGTGTCTTTCTTGGGAGGGAATTGGTCAACAACACCAATGTCCACTTCAAAACTACAGCTGTATGCCTCCTTAATAAGGTGGCCAAACGCATATTTTTTTCCGTGGTCAGTTATTTATTGAAGGTCGTCACAGATTTTGAAAAGCAAAAGAAATATTGCAAGTATGACAAACTCTTTTTCTTCTTCTCACAAAGGCCTTGGATTCGCTTCCGTTAGTAAACGTCATGGTGCTTTAGAAGTGAAACCAAAATGCTGAGCATGAGCGTTCACTAAGAACTTTGTGACCAACAGCTGTTGGCTGTTTTTACCAAGTTTCTCGCAAATCCCTCACTAGATTTTGCAGAATTTTTTGCATAAATGAGGAATAAGCATGCATCCTTTAAGCCTTGTTTTAATCTTAGATGCATTACCATGGTAAAAGCCCAAAGACCACATAAACTGTCAAAAATATAAACCTTCGTGGTAACACTTATCAGTGACCAAGTTTGAGCTTCCAGGCAAACACTACATAAATATGGCAGATGTGAAAGTATAATAAATTATTGCTTAGAACTGTGTTCAGCCACCTTAAGCTGTTCCCTCCTAGGAGTGCCACCAAGTCTTTAAAGATTTTACTTTAATGCCAGACAATTTTACTTGTCGAAGGGGGCCAGTTCATTGGTGAAAGCTGCCACTCAAAAGCCCATTCCACTTAAATGATCATTAGTACGGTATCTTGACTTATGGTAATCAGAAGGTCATACCCTATATGTTTGACTCTTGTTAGGAATATGCTAAATTTTCCCTTTACGTAGCTCGCTTTATAAATGTACTTAAGTTAAAATAATTTGGATATTGTTAAACTGGTTAATTTCACCGTTTCTGTTTCTGAGTTTCAAAACACATGTTCACAGAAACTAAACAATCTTCTTTTTTATCGTGGCCAAGTGACTTATTGTCTGATTGGATCTATCTTTAACAAAAAAAATTCTCAACTTAAGTGTCCTGTTTTCCAACAAATTTCCTGGTTGAGCTATGCCACCTGGTGAGTGATTAAGATTCACAATGGCATTAGAGTATTAATGTGGAGATTGTACTTACGAAGAAAGAAATTACAGTTATTTAGTCATAAATGTTGTTAGGCATTTTCAATCTTTGTATTCCCCTTTTATACACTTGGCCACAGTTCATATAATACAATACAATACATACTTAATTGACCGCTCCCCATAGGGGCTTTTCAGGGCCAATGAAACACAATGAAACAACGGAACAGAATAACAACAAGAACTGTAAAGAATCCCAACTGGCCGGAGGCAAACCAGTTGGCTCTTTACAAGTGCAGCTGGGAAGTTGAACCAGGGACTACCAGGATCAAATTCAGCGAGTGGTCAGAGCGGGTCTTTAACTTAGGATCTCCGGGTCTCAAGGCAAGCTCCCTAACCACTGGGCCACACTGCCTCCTCAATCTTGTTAACTGCATATGAGGACCAAATTTGTATTTTGTATTTCATGAAACAGTCTTTTTCTTTTAAGGGCGATGAAAAACAAGAAAGGGCCTAATTCCATTCTGGGAAGAATGGTCGATTTCATTTGGCATGAAATTGTTTGAGGGGTGGGTGGAGGCATTTTTCGGACGAAGGGGAGAGTGAGCTAATGGCAGGAAGTGGGTGGGTCTCGATGGGAAAAAATCTCTAGATTTTAGTTCTCTAGAGGTTGACATCTTTGGTAACTGTCAATTAAAGTTCTTAATTTTGGTACATTTTAGAATGACACTTTGCTATTTTTTTTACGTAGGATGAAATAAAATCACTTCAAAACACTGTGGAAAGGCTAAAATCAGAAAACAAACAGCTTCATGAAAAAATGATTGAAAGGGAAAGAACTATGGCTTCCATGGACTTGACAACAAGACACCGGGCAGTGGAAGATGGTGCTGGCAAACTTGATATTGACATGTTGGTTAAGCTAACAACAAGGCTACAAGAAGCAAGTCACACATATGAGACCTTGAAAGGAGATATGGACCAGATGAAGCAGGTACAAAATTGGACCACAACCAGTAAACCATAGAGAGTTAAGGCAAATGATAAGAATGGAAATATGGTACGAATGCATGTCACTCAAGTTTAGAGAGTATAATAGAAAATTCATTGCCCCTTCCCCTTTCCAAAACCTTCAAGGAAACCTCCACTCTTTGTCAGGGAGCACATGTCGTGAAATAAAGTCCTGTGGGAAGAAAGAAGGCCGCCTATCTAGATGTGTTAAGGGGACCCTAAGGAACATGCAGAATGTTGTCGGCAATTTTGTAGCATGCACTGACAGCTTTTATGGGGGGTTAAAAGCATGACCCTCAGAGTCCAACATGGAAACAGTGCTTGACCTTCAAATTGGTTGTAACCAACGTCAACGGTGGCGAATCTTCACCAAAATTCTCATTCTTTCAATTGGAATGTATCTGACACCTAACAGTAATAGCACGGATCACATGACCACGCTAAAGTGAAAACGAGCCTGGATCACATAATTCCTTGTAACTATTGTTTATGGTGACAGATTGTCCCAATACTAATGATACTCTCTACTGGAGTGTAACTTAGACAACTCTGTAACATAACAGTAATAAATCTGATGTCATGTCCTTTATAGGATGCAAAGGAGCCTTTTTTTCATAGAATGCTTTGAGGCATATTTTGCACCATTTACTTTATACAACTAAGTCAATTCAGCGAAACGCAAGTTTTTCACAACTCCCTGACAAGGATAAAAGGCATCCTGTTCATCTCTCCCATCTTCCTCCTCCTCCTCTTCTTCCTCTTCTTCATCATCATCGCCGTCATGATCATCATCAGCATTATCAACATCAGATGACTCATGGTCATCGTCATTAGCATCACAGCTTCCATCACCGTCAGCATCATTGCAGCTGCAGAGATCGGTACATCTGTTAGTTGAACATTGCTCCTAAACTAGATTGAAAATTTCATTGGTCTTTAACGTTGGAAATTAGTGTCAGGCTGGTACAGCAGGACCAATTTCTCAATTCCAGCAGCGGTCTTTGCTGTGGGTTGTGCGATTTTTCCCAGATCTGCAAGTGCGGTTACACTTTCCTCATCAGCTTCTGGGAACGCCTTGCAACACGTTGGCTTCTGAAAGAGAGAAATCATCCTTGCACTTATCTGGACAATTGAAGCAATTATTGTCTCTTATTGACACCTGAAAAATTTAGGTGGCTCTAACGGGATTCAAACCCATAACCTTGGCGATGCTGATGCAATGCTTTTACCTCTCTGGCAGTCCATGGATTTCGATGTTGACTGAGCCGAAAGTAGTCAGTGCCAGTGTTGAGCATTGCATCCTCGCTTATGTGCCTTGTTTTCTTCCTTCAAGCACTTCTCATCCACTGCTTGCTTAGATCGTTGGACTCCACCTCCATCATTGGTCCCTGTGAGTTTTTGCACTCTTCATACTTTTCAATTTCTTCCACTTTCTTATTCCACCAGTTGTCTTTCATTGTTCTTAACTCTTTTTGCCCTTTGGCTTTTATGTTGTCAAATGTGGCTTGACTCCTTACACTGTATGTTCTTTTTCAGATGTGCATGGTGGATTTTTCATTTCAGCCAAAAGATCTTTAATTGCTTCTTCGTGGTCTAAGAACCAGTTGGGAGTGGGTCAATTTGTTGGGCTCATTTTATTTGTTCCTGTGAAGGACTCCACGATGAAATGAATTTTTTTTTTGAAGTCTGGGTTATAGATGAAACACAGAAGTGATCAAGGAAAGTTGTTTTTTTTTTATCACACCGGCAAAGCATCCTGTTATATCGGCTCCACTCTGCGCATGGAATTCAGGAAGTGCTGCAAGACCAAGAGCACGAACAATAGGGTTGAGATGTACCTTTCTATTCTGTAAAAGATGTGTTAGTATCCCCAAATACCTTGCTGAAGATCTACAGGGTGTGCATAATCACAGCCTTTCAATTACTGGCATTCTGAAGACTAGCCTACCTTAGCTTTAAGAGCGCAGAGATGCAGCCTCTAGGTGCGAACTTATGAGAATTTTAAGTGATAATAAGCATCCCAATTACTCACTGATATCAATACCCACGATCAATAGCCATTGTACTCGAATGATGAATTGCATTAAGGTACATGCCACATTCTAGGACTGATGGGCACATGAACTCCTTTGTGCTAAAGCCCCATGCAAATGGGTGCAACAACTCCCAACATCGTTGTGGAGTTGTTGACCAACAATGTTGCTTCTGTTTGCACAGGGCAAGGCAAAAGGGCAAGTCGCATTATAAACAATAGATGATGTTCTTGTGAGTTTTACTTCTGCGAAACCTTAAGGAGGCACGTTCGATTGACCCTATTCCAGAATAAGAATATGTGGAGTGATGATTAAAATGGTATGTTTGGCATGTTTCAAAGCAGCAAGGATAGTAAAAATGTATTTAAAATAGCATTTTAGCAGATGTTTGACAATTTTAATGTGAATCTCTGTAAAAACGAAGGATTTCTAACTTATATTATATAATAACCCAAGTTATTCGCGGATTTTGATTGGTTCTTGCCTATGATCTGTTAGAGGACAGACGCACAATTGACGTCACCATCAGCTTTTATGCGAATAAAGTCTAATTCTTTATTATATAAAACAAATAGATTCCATGTTGCCGTGGGTCTGTTCAGTAATAGATCACAGAAGACGGCAAAATGTGGTAAGAACATCAGTGACACACTCGGCTATCGCCTCGTGTGCCACTTTTTTGTTCTTACCACATTTTGACGTCATATGTGATCTATTACTGAACAGACGCACGGCAACATGGAATCTATTTGTTAATTACATGCATTCCTATTTCTGGAATACGGTCAATCAAATGCACCCTAAGTATTTGAATTGTACATTGCCTCATATTTTTCATGTTTTAATAATATTTTATTATCGTAAATTAATCATAATTTTTATTTAATGATGGATTGATAAAGCTATTATTATTATTGGGAATTGTCTGAGGAACACTACCAATATGTGCATGTCAGTGTCAGGTTAGATGACGTTGATAGTAGTGGCTCCTGAGTTTGCAGCATCAACAGCATGCAGCAACTATTTTGTATCAGCCTCGTAATTGTTTTTCTCGGGCTACGCCATATCTCTACGGGTTGCTTTACAGTGATTGCCCCAAGCTGCTGGCTGATGTAATCTTCCATCTAATTAAGGAGCAATGTTCCACTAATAGATGCCAACGTCGTGAAGTAGGACTTAAATGTACCGATCTCTGCAGCTGCAACAATGCTGAAGATGCTGGAAGCTGTGATAATGATGCTGATGAGGATGACCAGGAATCATCTGTTGTTGATAATGTTGATGATAATAACAACGATGGTGATGAAGAGGAGGAAGATGAATAGAATGCCTTTTATCCTTGGCAGGGAGTTGTGAAAAACTGCATTTGGCTGAATTGACTTAAATGTAAAAAGTAAGCGGTGCAAAATGTGCCACATGGTATTTCATGTAAAAAAACGCTCCTTTGCATGTTATAATGGCTCGAGATCAGATTTATTACTGTTACATTACAGAGTTGTCACTCCTATAGAAGTAACACTATGAATGCTATGAGGCATTATGTGATCCAGGCTCATTTTCATGTTAGTGTGGCCATGTGATCCATTCTGTTACTGTTACATGTCAGTCAATTTATTTGATTTTTGTCAAAGATCCACCACCGTTGACGATGGTTACAAAGCATTTGAAGGTCAAGCCTCATTTCCATGTCGGACTATGAGGGTCACACTTTAAACCCACCATTAAAGTCGTCGGTGCAAGTTACAAAATTGCCAACAACATTTGGCACACTCCTTTGGGTCCCCTTAACATATCTAGATATGTGGCTTTCTTTCTTCACAAAATTCCCACGAGATAACAGATGCTCCCAGACTATCTGACTAATGAATAATTTTAACCTGAACAAAATGATGTTTGCAATCAAATTTGATCGACAAGTTTCTTCAAAAAAGTGTTTGCATCGAAAAAAGTGAATTTTAGAATCACTTAGTGTCACTTTCAAATTTCACGGGCGCTGCCATCTTGAGTAATTGAAACAATAGGGCAACCACCACATGTCATAATTGAAAACCAAAACAAAAATACATGGCTTGGACTGTTTCCACGGAAATGGTCCGTACTGCAAAATCCCGACCGAGAAAGAACCAATCAGAGCGCTGGGATTTGCCCAAGACTGGCTTTGCCATATAATAATCAAGAATCATCAGGATCTAAATCTTCAGAACAGCTGGCATGAATACATGTAGTTTACTATGTGGAATGAACATTAGCTTCTATAAATTAGGGCGTTTGAGCAGCAATAAATGCAATACTAAGGAAAATTAATGCCACTTTAAGTGCTACTATCTTGTTAGTATTTTACTCAGTCTAACGCCAGACGATTGTACTTGTCAGTGGGGAACCCCCAGGAGTCAGTAGGTTAATCACTCACTGAAAAACTATGTCCCCTTAAGTTCTAATCATTTTTTACATGATGTCTTCAGAATGTGGAATGAACATTTTAGCTTCTATAAATTAGGGCATTTGAGCAGCAATAAATGCAATACCGTACTAAGGAAAGTTAATGTCACTTTAAGTGCTACTATGTTGTTAGCATTGTACTACCGTAAATGATCTAATGAACGCCCGGGGCGTTTATTAAATATTTATGGTGTAAGGGGAGGCGTTAAATAGATATGAGGTGTTTATTGGAGAGGGGCGTTTACTTCAAGTTCACCGTAAAAACTAGAAAATCGAAATAAATGTTCATAGTTCTCTATCAACGTGGCGACAACAGTAAGTTTATAGTTCTATATCAATGCGGCGAAACAGCAAGTTCAAAGTTCTATATCAATATCTTCGTTGTCATCTGTGTCAACATTGTTTTCACAATTGGCTTTATTGACATTGGACTCAGTGATGACCTGACTAATTTGTAATATCACTGCCATTGATTGATAGTGATTATTATTGAATTATTGATTGAGTGATTGATTTTCATTGAACCATTTAAGCAATCAAGGTGTTAAATAAATTGCACGATTTTGCTTTACAGCTGAACGATTTCCTTATTTTTTTTTTGGGGGGGGGGGGGGGGGAGGCGTTTATTAGAGAGGGGCACCTATTTCAAACTTTCCACAACACCAGGGGCGTTTAATGGATAGGAAGCGTTTATAAGAAAGGGGGCGTTTATTAGAGCATGTACGGTATGTGGGGGAAGTGTACCTGAACTGGTACAATTTCCATGGAACTGAGTGAAATCTTGACTATCGTTTGCTCAAATTATTGTCAAAACCCTTAACTTGGTAATTTCAAATCCTTTTTTGATGGAGGACTGTTAAGAATTGCTCTAAAATGCGTGGTAAAAAGGAATAGGCCACGTTTTAAACAAATTTAAAAGGAACAAGTCAGTGATTTCGCTGGTCCAGAGGTACTTCAAACAACCTTACTTGTTCAAATTTTTGCAGAGAACTACAATCAGTGGCAAAAGTAGTTGGAATACGATTACATGTTGGGCGTGGCAACTAAGCATAAGTGTCAAAATTCCCCCCCTCCCCCCTCTTCCCATCCAGGTGAATGTTGAAATAGACTAGGAAATAACTGTTCACGATTGGCAACATTGTTCTGGGGGAGAGGGTGGATTAAATGAAACTACATTTTAAAAAAACAACCTTAAAGTGTGAACGTCTCAAGACTTTTGCCACTGAATGAAGGCATGGACTTAAATCTAAAAACCTTGGAGTGGCCACTTTTTGTTTTGTTTCCTTTAGTTTTGTCCTCCTTCTGAGTTCAGTTAAGGGCTTTCTCCTTCTAAGAGACAAATAATTATAATCACAGTGCTTTCACTTCATAGGAAAACAAAAAATTACAAGAAGATAACAAGACTCTTTTGAGAGAAAACTCGCGCCTTAAAGATGATCCCAAGTTTAGCAAATCACCACAGAGGTAGGTGTTTTTACTGCTGTTTCAAAAAAGTGTCTTCACTGTGCCCAATTTATACTGTGAGGGCAACTCTTTTTAAACTGAGAAACACTCAATCCGTTCATTTCTCCTTCGTCTCGTTGTTTATTTTACGTCGGTGGTATTTAGCGTCTCGTGTGGAATATGGTATGTGTGTTAAACCAATGGTGTTTGCAAGTCCATCCTCACAAAATTTCCTCTGTTATAAGAAGTATTCAGCTGAAAGGTGTGGAGGCACAACAGCTTTCAAAATTTTTTTTGGTGAACATCTAACATGACTCAAGCATAAGAGAGTCTGAATGATTTCAGTCTTGTTTTCCACCATGGACCAAGTTTCAAATAAACTGATGATTTTAAATGCAAAAGCGAAGAGACAAGTGTTGTTCACCGGCCAAGTCTACATTGAGGAAGTGTAGCCACAGTCTCTAGTACTTGTAACAGAAGGGCACAGTGTGACGATAGAATCCACTACCTGATTGTAAATTTATAATAATTATTGCTGGAACCATTTCCTTCTGTCCTAACAAAGTCTAGGGTGCAAAAAGGTCTGGAGAAGCCTGACAGCCTGGCAGCAAAAGTACAAAAGAAAAATTGAATGGAACAAAAATCTCCCAAAATGTTTTCGCTTATGGTAACTTTTTGTATTCTCAATTCAAAATTTAAGTTGTCTTCATGTCGCAACGTTTGTTGCTGATGGCAAAATATTTTATTCTCGATCGGCGCTTCCTGTAAACTTCCTTCTGCTCTTCCTAAAAATAGGTACGCATTGCGTACGTGTGGTAGTGCAGTAACTTGACACAATGCTTCATTCCATAACTGTCAACTGAAATGCGTTTTGTTTTCCAGGACGTAGTATGTAGCTCTAATAGTACATGATATTGTTTTGGTATCGTAACTCATTATAGTGCCATGGTAGATGTATTCGGTAAATAGCCCCCTGAGAAGACAGGTAGTTACTAGTACTAAACCTAGAAAGATTGAAGAAAATAACTGGGAATCGAGAAACATTGGCTTCAAGGCTGACATGAAGTTCAACTTCTTTTTCACAGCAAGTTTAAGCGGGGTTTCTGAGCGTCTGACAGTTTCCACGACAAAAACTCATTGAAGTTAATCCCTGTCTGGCGGGTTTAGTATCTGGATTGGAGACATCAAAATATACGACTTGCTGATAGAAACAGAGGACCGAAAATACTGTTAACGCTCAAAATTGCGAACTAAGTAAGGTACAGATTTCGTTAGACTGCTTTATGCAAAACAACTAGGCATGCAAAAGTAAATAAATATTGATACACAGTTTTAAGGAAAAGCACAAGGAAGGTTTTAGGAAGTGTCGATCGAGAATAAAAAAAATTACCATCAGCGAAAAACATTTTGGGAGACTTTCCTTTTTTCTTTTGGCCGCACAAGTAAATCAATTTCAGCGGCCGCTTGTGAGCAAGAAGCGCGCTTCCAACAGACCTGTTTATTTTCGTGTTTCACCCAGTTATTTTCTGGTGCGGCTCTTTAATAACACGCTTCAAAAGGCTTTTCAGCTTTGTTTCCCTCTTACCTAACACACAGGCGGTTTCCGCTTCTCTATTTTCCATACAGTTTTGTGAATAAATTACAAGAGAAGAAAGAGGCTATCAGTGAAATCAACAGACTCAGATTAGCCGATATAATCTAAATGTTTATCCATCAGCAACATTAAAGTAGTTTTGCCGAACTTACACTTACACTCAATGACTAAAAGATTTCGACATACGTGAAAACTAAGTTGCGATCTTTTAATGTTTCGTTGCGAGGAAATTATTGTTGAATGTTTTCAATGCAGGCACAGAAGTTGACCCGGTCTTTGAGAATAAAAATATTATGGTCGTCTGCATGGTGAATCTTTTTTCTTGTTTATTTGACCAGCAGAATGTTTCTGGAATTTGAGCTTGCGTGACGATCTCCGTATACGGGAAAAGAGTGATTTTGATTTAAGACATTTAAGAATTTAAATACTGTATGTCTGTTAATTTGATAATAACGTACTCAAACAGGTTTCATTCTCTTTTCATTAAGAAAATTAAGAAAGGAAAAAGGCGACAAGTGGGCCGCAAACAAACATCAATTTTTTGTTATAATTCAAGAAAACCGTACATTAGTTTCGTAATTCATGCTCGCGCTGCAGGCCTACAAATCTTACTCGCTCACTCATTCACTCACTCAGGCAGACAGACAGCCCCGATGAATTGCACTACCACAAAAACTGTTTATCAATATTTATTTACTTTTGCTTCAATATTTGTTTTGCATAAAGCAGGCTAACAAAATCCGTAACTTCCTTAGTTTGCATTTTTGAGCGTTAAAATTGAATTTTCGGTCGTATGTTTCTGACGGCAAGTCGTATATTTTGACGTCACCCATCCAAATACTAACCCCGACGGACAGGGATTAAGTTCAGTGCACTTTTGTCTTAGAAAGCTTTCAGACGCTCAGAGTGCACGCTTAAACTTGTGGTGAAAAAGAAGTTGTAAGGGAACTTGAAAATAATCAACATGTCAGCCTCGAAGCCAGTGTTTCTCGATTCCTTTTTATTTTCTTCAATCCTTCTGGACATGTACCATGGCACTATAATGATGTACGGCACCAATATCGTGTACTATTAGAACTACATATTACGCAAAGATAACTTGAACCATCTGGAAGACAAAACGCAGCTCAGTTGACAATTATACAGCTCGCCGAGTTACTGCACTACCACACGTACGCAATGCGTGCCTTTTTTTGTTTAACCTAACACGAACACTAACCACCTCTATGTAGGTCTTGGTCCTGACCAAAAGATTTTCCGCCTTTGGGAGAAAATGTTAGGGCTAAATATCACGTTGTGAACAAAATCTCAGGGACGAAGGCATTGATGTTGTCCATGGGTATGAATTAACAAAACTCTACTCTATTCCAGAGGCAGTCAATAATTTTCATGATAAGAAAAAAACAAGTTACTCTAATTTGTTTAGAACATAGGTTTGATGTTACTGGCAGTTGAGTGGGTTCATTTGCTGAGAACATTAACGATTGGTTATTTTTCACCTCCAGGTACAGTCATTACTCCATGGCTGGGCTACAAACAAAGGTAGGTCAGTATGAGCGTGAAGTCCAACAACTTCGCCGAGCACTGCAAAGAAGTGATACCTATATTGAGGATCTTACAAACAAGTTAGAAACGGCAACAGGAGAGACATCATCCAAGATGAAACTAACTTATGTAAGGACTAGTCCACCACCAAGCTCCTCCTCTTGCACCATAACACGTCTTGGAGATGACAAGGATTCTACCAATAATATTTCCACCTGCAGTGATGCAGAAGGCCAAGATACTGAAAAGTCAGATCAACCAAATGAAGTACGCCTTGTTCAGGACACTAATCAAGAGACAAAAGGAACAAGTGATACAGAGAATACGTCATCTAATTGTCACTCGCCTGTGCTTGCTCCAATGGGAAATGAGAGATTCCCAGTTGAAACAGGCACTTTGGCAGAAGAGAGGGAGTCTCATTTGAGTTCTAGACGCAGCTCTGAAATCAGTTTGTATGGTCAAGACTTGGACATTCCACCAGGCCCTCTTACAAGGTCTCTCAATATTCTGGAACCAATAGATGGGGAAACTCTCGATAGACCTCCCTCTCGAGGAGAGCTGTTGTTACTTTGCGACCAGACTACGAGACGACAAGAGAAACCTTCGCTGGAAGAAAATCTTGACATGTTTACAGCCAGTCGGCAATTGATAATGTTGAGTGAACGAAGGCAAAAGCAAAGAGAGAGACTGGAACCCACAAAAATGCGAGATCTAAGCGAGTATTCACCAAGCAGCTCGGACGGGGGAAAGCGAAAATCACCAGACGCAAAATCCATTGATTTCGATGTGCTTGTCAATGCAGCAACTGCAGATTCACCCCACGATTCTTTAACTCCGGGATCGTCAACCAACTTCTGTAGAAGCGATGCTATTGGTAGAGACTCCCCTGGAGTTAATACGTTTTCTTTGGCTAAAATCAAATCAGAAATCCCTCTCGGCCATAATGAGGAAGATGTTTTACCAAAGAAACCAAGGATGGAGAATTGCGAGTATGGTAATGACATAGAGAGTGATGAACAAGAACTAAGTGCGACATAGTTGTAAAGCTACTGTACATTGGTTCTACCATGTGCTTTTGATGACATGTTCCCAGCTGG
>NC_090891.1:9220364-9222864 GCF_036669925.1 Montipora capricornis | reverse complement strand
TCTTCATTTATTTGGCTTCTCCTCATTGGGTTAGACCATAGTTCTTAACTTCTAAAGATAAAGGTTAAAGAGGGCCAAGATTGATCCAACCCAAGCTATACTGGTTGATGGTGGTGGTTCAGTCTAAGAGCTCTCAAAGACCTACGTAGCCTGCGTGGAGTTACTCGGGCAGCGGGAACGACCCCTCGAGCATGCGCCACGTTGGCTCTGGTTTGACATGAATCAACTCTCACTCTTTCTGCAAGAGCGTCGCGCCTTTGGCCCAACTCCCACGCCTAGAAGGAAAAAATGGCCTTTGTTGTTGTAACAAAAGCAACATTTGTTCTTTTCACTCGAACACCATGAAATCCTACTTTGATCGGTCGTCTTTCGTTCATTTTCTTTGTTCTTGTGGTTATTCGTTTACACATCTCTTGAACTATAAAACGTCCTCTAAAGCCTTCGGAATATCTTCGGAATTTATTGGGCCCTTCCCAAAAATCTCACGCTAGTGATTTGAAAAAGTTGGCTAGTGCACTGCAGCTAATTTCTTTCAATATTGTGACCATATATTCGCAACTTCCACGCCAGGACTTCTCTGTGGAACCTTCAATTATTACACTGTAAGCCAACTGCGGTATTTTTTAGTCTAGTTAAAGTATTCACACTAAAACAGTTAAGTGATTGCTACAAGTGCGATTTTTTTCGTTTAGCAGTTTGTGAAATTGCGAGCGGTTATTCCATCGAGTTCAGAGCTAGTGGTTTACAAAAGCGCTTTTCAAGACAATTTTTTTTGGCGAACCGTAGTACAAAGGCTGTTGATTGTCCAAAACCTTTTCGAACGGGAAGAAGAGCAAAAGAGAGGAGCAACTCTCTTTGAGGAATTTCTTGGGGTAAAGTAATCGTTGGCAACAGCGATCTAAGTTGGACTTGGGTGAAATAACCGACTCTTCATGTTTCCAGACATCATACTCATTGAAGCTTTCCAGGTCTTTATTTAAAGGGGCTAGGTCACGCTATTTTAGGTAATTTTGTTTAATTTTGTTAATTATGAGCACTAAACGTCAAAGTGGCAGAGCAAGAGTCTTTCATTTGCAAAATCACGGCCACATAACAACTGAGAATGATTTTCCAGCTGTATAAATGACATTTTGATATAGACTGATATAAATTTGAAAAAAAGTGGGCCGACGTTTTTCAAATTTACCCAAATTCAATCCATTTCAATCCTCTCCAGTTTCGTCCTTCCATGTCCCTTCTTGGCTTCCCTGTGTTTTGTTAGAGTTCTTCTATAGTTTTGAACAGTTATTTTGATATTTTAGTTAATTCTATGACCATTCGATCAGTACTGAAATTACCTAAAATTGCGTGACCTAGCCCCTTTAGCGGGGTTCGTGCTACTCCATCAAAAGCCTTGGCCCGGGTTGCTCGAAGCATGGTTAGCGTTAAGCAACGTTAAATAACTTAACTTAAAGGGCGCTTGAAAAGCCCTTTAAAAAAAAAGATTTGGTGGGAAAACGCTTGAAAACACCTTGAAGTTTTGCTTGGGTGAAAAATTTAAGGAGACGTTTCAAAAATTGAGCCCAAATTTGACTATTGGTGTAAGGTTAAATGCAGAATTTAACATGCCAGTGCGTGCACTTAACTCACAGGACGTGGGAAGAGAATATCAAGGTACAGGCTTTTTCAGCAAAGAAAACACTGAAACGCTATGTATGGCATAGAAATCTTCTTACAAACATTCCTTGAAAACTCCATTTATGGTTCTTGAAGACAACTTGAATACTCCTGGAATTTTGTAAACAAAATCCAGCACGAACTCTGTAATATTAGTTTACTGAATTATTAGAAGTTAATGTTGGAAGCTTTTACAGTCTGATAACAACGATTCGTTGTAAGTATGCTTTTATTAAAGTGCATCCAGATGGGTCACTCCTTATTAATTTAATATTCGGTATATGGAGCGGTTTTCAGTACAAGTTGATTTGCTCAGCGTGTTCATCTCAGCCAATCGGAAAACGCCTTTGACTGAACGTTCTGGTGCTTTCCGAATGGAGTTTGATGATTTTGTTGTTTTCACGTCAATATTGAAAGGCACTGAATTAAAACAATGAAGTACTTCTACCGTCCTTTTTTTTTTTTTTGTATTTGGAGGCAAACAGAAGATATACTTGAAACGATATCGGCATAAATAAAGTCAGTGAAAATAATTTATGACCTGTCTCTTTTTTGAAGCGTGTCTTTCAGATTTTTCTGTAATTTACTGTGTTCTCGAGTTAATGTTGACGGCAGCGTCTTTACTGTGCTTTATGCGTACGTTCTCGAGAAAGGGTTGTGACTGGAATGGATATGTTGCCGGTCAAATCCGTTCTCAGATTAAATCCTTTTTTTTTACCTAGGTTCAATTAATTGGTGATCCTCATTTTACCTACAATACTAGACATATTTAGTTGGAACACTTAGCGAATGGTCCAGAATCATTGTGTTACAAGATCGTAACTTATACCACATCCCCCTCTCC
>NC_090891.1:9205364-9207864 GCF_036669925.1 Montipora capricornis | reverse complement strand
CGTCTTCCCTAACGCACATGTTTTGGTTGTTTTTCTCTG
Source organism: Montipora capricornis (assembly GCF_036669925.1). Taxonomy (NCBI): domain Eukaryota; kingdom Metazoa; phylum Cnidaria; class Anthozoa; order Scleractinia; family Acroporidae; genus Montipora; species Montipora capricornis. The sequence goes on along the minus strand of NC_090891.1, from coordinate 9,207,825 downwards.
GTATCATTCACAGAGACTGGAAGAGTGCTAGAGTAACTCCACTTCTGAAAGGTGACTCGAAGGATGACCCAGGAAATTGCAGGCCAATTTCTGTACTTTCTTTAATGGCCTAACTTTTCGAAAAAAGGCATTTTCAATCAGGTATGTTCGCATTTGAATGAAAACAAGCTACTTTCTAAATATCAGTATGGCTTTAGACCCGTGCAATCTACTCTTACCCAAGCATATAATTTAAGATTAAACGAGACTTATCTGTTAGTTGAAGTTTGATGTGAATTCTACCTATTCCTAGTCAGGAACAGAGGAGTCACGTGAGATTGCGCGAGCAAGCCAAGTCAGTATTTAACAATGAAAGAGCACAGGAAAAAGCAAGGGTAGGGACAAATAAAAAAGATAAATTTGTCTTGTATAATATATATATATATATATATATATATATATATATATATATATATATATATATATGTTATGTATATGTTGGGTGGGCACGTGACTCCTCTGTTCCTGACTAGGAATCGGTAGAATTCACATCAAACTTCAACTTATAGATAAGTCTCGTTTAATCTTAAATTCTACCTCATCCTAGTCTACGTCACAAGCAAATCACGTGAGATTTCAAAGCCCTGTGGTCATGAACTAAAGACAACAAAAGGTAGCTTTGGCAGACTGTATTTGCCTCTAACAAAACCGAGCCAAAGTTACATGGAGCATTGATCGATTTCTGGTAAAACTTAGCAAATGTTCCGCAGTTAGACCATCCTGCAGATTCCAGAATAACTTCTAGCGGCGTTTCCGCCCTGGCAACAGCACTGGTGGATGCTGCCCTAGTGCTGTGGGACCCAAATTTGGTGGTATCTATGCCCGCAGCTTTCAAGACATTTTTGATCCAACGTGAAATTGTGTCCTTACTAACAGGTTTAAATGGTTTCTGAAAACTCAATAGTAACTGATTTCTGTTAGTGTCACCCCTATAAACACTAGTCTTATCAACATATGCTTTCAAATGACGAATAACACATAAATTAAGCTCCTGGTCAAAAGCTTCCAGTTCAATAGGCTTCTGCTGTTTCCCTAGTCGGGAGTGCTTCTGGAGGCTGGTCAGATAAAAAATACATTTCTTTTCTGACATGTCCATATGTTTAACATCTAGGCAGTGAATGGTTTGTGTTCGCTGACCAGTTAACAGAGCTAGTAACATAGTTTCTTAAGTGAAATGTCCTCAACAGGAGGGTAGGAACGAAGATGAGTTAATACTTGACTGACTTCCCAGATGGTTTCATAACGTGGTAATGAGGGCTTCTGTTCAAAAACACCCTTTAGAAATCGCTTTCCTAATGGGTGTGTACCAAAGGTAGCAGGGTCACTAATGACAAGTATTGTTGAAATGGCTGATCTTGCTGTATTAACTCCACTGTAGCCAACACCTGACGTGACTAGGTCTGCAAGAAAGTTTATTGCTTGAGCTACAGTAGCTGAAACTGGACTGATCCCTTTTGAACTGCAGTAATTTCCCCACTTGGAAAGATACGTTCGGTACTGTTTTTTGTCCCGTTTCTCCAGGCACACAGGATGATATCTGAAGCTGCTTGTGAAAGGCCGCTTGCATGCAACTGTTCCAGGATAAGTGGCACATGAGAAGGTCCAGTTTCTTATGTAATGGATGTACTTTCTGTGGGTGGCTGGGCAACAAAAGTAGTCTGGCATTGTGCTGCATAAGGACTGGGCAGCTTATCAGCATTCTCACAGCCATTGAGTACCACACCTGAGTTGGCCATCTGGGGATGACCACTATCCCCGTGGCTTTGTCTTGTTCCAGTTTTTGAAGAACCTTTGGAATCACACTGAAGGGGGGAAAATAATAACCATTTAGTTTATTCCACTGAGCTGAAAAAGCATCTACTAAGTATGCGCCAGGGTCAGGTCTGAAGGAAATATATCTGTGGAATTGTTTATTGAGTCTCGACGCAAACATGTCAACATCTGGGCGAGCTTGCAGCTTATCAAGGGCTTTATTTAAGAGAGTGGGGTTCAGCATCCACTCAGTATGGGTGTTTATTTCCCTTGACTGTCTATCAGCAGCAACATTACTTTTCCCTGCTATGTGTTCTGCAGAGATCCAGATGATTCTAGCCATGCACCAGCACCAGATATCAAAAGCCACTTTGTTACATTGTACAGAGCGATAGTGCCCATGTTATTTATCGCTGCCACTCCTGTTGTATCATCAATTTTCAGTCTGACATGTTTATTATTTAGTTTTGTCACAAAATCTTGGAGTGAAAAGAATGCAGCCATTAATTCTAGGTAGTTGGTATGCTCTTCAGCTTCTTTGGGTGTCCAGTGGCCCCCACAAGTCAGATCTTTAAAAACACCTCCCCATCCAATTTTTGATGCATCAGTGCTAATTGTTAGTGATGGGAGATCATGATTTATAACGTTGAATGAGTTTTCAATGTTTTCA
>NC_090891.1:9172864-9190364 GCF_036669925.1 Montipora capricornis | reverse complement strand
TCACATTACCCTCTATTCAGTTAACTCTTTCCAAAAAATAGGTCGTTAATTCGTGAATTATCGCAGCCTGTTTTGGAACTATAAATATTTCTGGCAAATTCGTTGTCACCTAATTTAAGTTGAGTGATAACGCCATTTTTGAAGTGCCTTTTTTCAAGATTAAGGAAATACTTTGAACTTTTTTCACCTTCATTGTAACATCTGCATTTTGCCCTAAAGATCGCTCCCTTTGTTCTGTGTTCAATTATCTTTTCTAATTCCTTCGTTTTCTCTTCCAATTGAATATTAATCACTACCTTTTCGTTGGCGTTATTACAACCGGAATCAATTTGCCTCTGCAATATATTAATTTTCTTCTCCAGTTCTTCTTCTTGACGCAACATTTTTGCCTTTTTTGTTTTTGCATATCCCAGAGTTTGTTCTCTAACTTTTAACTTGATCATTTCCCATAACAAGGAGGCATTCACTGATTTATCACTTTGATATTCGTCCTTATCACCCTCGATGGTTGCCGTAATTTGATTTATGTATTCTTTCTCTGATAAAAACGACGTGTTTAATTTCCAGAAGCCTGGTCCCCTTGGATTCCTGTGGATGGCAATTTGAATCATCACCATCGAATGATCTGCTTTAAAGCCCACCAAGATGTCCGTGTTCGTGACATTACACATTAGACTCTGACTCACTAAGAAAAAATTTAATCTACAATGGATTTCGGGTCTCCGTCTACGCCATGTGTATCTCAGGATATCAGGGTTAGCTACCCTCCATGCATCAACCAAGTCGAATTTTGTAGCGTGCTCGTTGATTGCATTAACGATGGCCTCATGGTTAGTGTGCTCGACTCCGGAAGGAGTGGTCCGGGTTCGGGTCCTGGCCGGGGACATCGTGTTGTGTTCTTGGGCAAGACACTTTACTCCCACCGTGCCTCTCTTCACCCAGGTGTAAAAATGCATGCATCAACCAAGTCGAATTTTGTAGCGTGCTCGTTGATTGCATTAACTGCTTTAGTGTGGGTTTTGGGAAGACCACCTTTCTTGTCCTTTTCTAGATTAAATACTAAATTAAAATCACCACCTAAGATTACATCGTCACAATGAAAATCTTGCAAGTGGTTAAAGAACCTCTCCAAAAAGGCTGGGTCGTCATCGTTTGGTGCGTAAATTGTAGCTAAAGTGAACAGCTTTTCATTTGTTTTGATATCACAAATAATAAATCTGCCCTTGGGATCCGAATACGATCTTTCCAGCTGAAAGGCGAAATTATTGTTAAAGAGAATTGCGACTCCACTACTGGCGTTGGAGCAGCAGCTAAACAAAGCTTTATAGCCACATTCGGATGACCAAGTTGTAATTGTGTTTTCCGAACAGTGTGTTTCTTGCAGCAGATAAATTGAAAACTTTTTTGCTCTTAGCCAATTAAATGTTTCCCTTCTTTTCAGTCTCTCTCCTAAACCCCGAACATTAAGTGAACATATTTTAAGATCCATTACTGGATAATTTTAAAGGCTTAACTTAGCGACATGCCATTCTGCGATTAGTACATTAAGAGAAATTATAGCTATCCCTATTTTTCCTCAGTTGTTTTCATTACAAATTAAACGTCATTCTTGTTTTGCAGTTAGCAAAATTCTCTCGACTGAATCGCAGTGGAGAAAAACGCGCCACACCTTTTTTTGGAGAAAACAAGCGGAAGATTGCTTGCATAATTAGACCGAAAGCCTTTAACCTGCAGGAGTAATGACTGGTTGTTATTCGGGACAGCAAATTGACGAACTGAGCATCATTATTATTTAATAAGCAATAATGTATTGAGGTTAAACATTTGGGACAACAAGCCCCGTTTATGGGAAGCCACCAAATACATGTTCCCATTAATGCAGCGAACGGGTTTATTTTAATGGCAGCCAAAAAAAGTCAAACTTGATTTCATGGCGTGAAGTATGGCTAACTGAAATAAACTCCTTTAAATTTTAGCAACCTTCCAAATTTATTCATACTCTTCACTACAACAGGTGCCCTTAAATCATTTATTACGAGCTGATGATTCAGAATTTTTTTACTGAAGACAGACAAAATTGCATAGTCGGTTGATAAAAAGAGATCAAAGATGAGCAAATGGTCGCAATTTGTTGTCTCGTCTAAGAACTACGGGCGATTTCAAACAAAGTATCCGTTACTCATTTGCTTTCCACATATCGGGATACCTTGTTAGGAACTGGAGTCGAATGACATTCAGAGAGGTACACAGGTGTGTTTGCCTGCCATAAAAACTAGACAGCCCGCGTTAATTTTTTATACTAGCAGAAACTCACAAAAAGCCATTACTCACAAATTTTTAATTATGTTTTGCCTGTTCGTCTCCGTAACCACTAGCTCATGTGAAGGGAGAATTTTACCCGGCAAAATGTAGTGGACCTCTTTTTACGGAAGGGACAATGCTTGAGGGCGAGGCCGCATGCATTTTCTTGGTAAACTTGTTTAATGTTTTCAAATGACACTTCGCAGACAAAAAGACGTCAAATTTGATTTCGGAAAATTTGGCTCTACTCGACCTGGAATGATATTTACAAGGAGTTATGATTATGGAAAAGTGGATTTTAACAGGAAAACTGGCATGTCAAATCTGTTTTTCCCTGGTCAGGCAAGGTCATCACAGGGGTAGGAGGTTAGTAGAGTATTATTCTACTTTTCTAGTCCCTAAATAGGGGAGTTAACTTACAAAAAAGCCAAGCTATCTCTATTACCTCGAAAAGTCGCCCGGGTGATTCGATGAAATGGAGCTAAAATGAACTCCGCCCAAGAAGAACGATCCATCCAAATCCGTCCATGGTGAAATAAATGGTTTGATTTCTTTACATTCAACAGTCAGCGTCCATAAGCTGGAGAATCGACTTCATTTTTACGAATATTTTCTATTTTAACATTCCATAATGTTTTTTTGGTGAATGGTTAATGAGTCCCATACGTATCTCCAGTTGATGTTTTAATATGAATTGATCGTTTTGTGGTGTTAGAATTTGAGGAACAAAAATAACACACTAAACCTTATTTTTTTCGCACTTAATGCGCTAAAGCAAGCTTAATTGCCACAATATGCTAGGGAACAAATTTCTCGGAGTAGCTGTTTAAGATGCAAAAACGGTTTTGAAAGTTATCAAAAATTAAAAACGTAATGGGAGGCTTACTGCTTTTAGCAGCGCACACGACATTGAATGGCAGTTATTAGATAGGATGAATAAGTAGGTGAATATTGCAATTTCATTCAACCTCCCACATTCCAAAAAAGTTTAAACACATTCTGTTAATGAACACCAAACAGGGCATTAAAAAGAGGCGAGAACATTTTTTCTCTAAACATATTATACGAGCATCTTGAATACTGGTATCTTGATCTCGACTTTACATGTCTATAAAATAGTAATGGCAGATGGTGTAATTGATCTTAGCATGTGCATGTTCTAATAATAGCGAAAGAAAAGAAGATAAGGGAAGGAAGCTTTTTTATTTTCTCTTTTCTTTTGCTGAACTGCATTAGGTTTAGGCGTGAACAACTTCACTAATTTCCACTGATTCCTTTAATACATTTCAGATCGTCTTGGTTTTATTTGACCAATTTTTTTTTAAGAGGGCAGTTACGAAAACAAAATTCAACATTTGTGAAGTATCAGTCCAAGAGACCTGGTAGCCTCTCAAAACTTGAAACAAATCAAGACATAACAGGTACGAGGAGAAGCTTTATTTGCCCTACATTAAACGGTGTGAAGGACTTGACAAATGAGCGAAAACGAAAGTTGAAGCCACATAGCTAATTGTCTCTAAAAACTCAGTCTAGGTAAATTGGGCATGGTAATTAAGATCATTACAATGCCAGAGTTGTGTTCAAGACTGTCATTAAAACAGCTTAAAGTTAGATCGGTTGACCAACACCAAGATTTCAAACATTTGCAGAGAATCGCGCCCATTTCATAGAAAGTCCCAAGTTTTGATCATTCAGCGATAGCCTGTACAAGGCACTGATAATGACACTGTGAAAACAAATGTTGGAAACTAAAAGCTTATGAGACCTTAATGAGTCCATGGAAGAACACTTTCCAGTACGATGGTCACACTTCTAAGACACATAACCACACAAAGCCTCGAACGTTGCACCAAACAAGGCGTCCAATTAGTTTTTCAGATTTTGCATGCTTGGCATTCCTTTGCGGGAGCTCCCTCGGGGTGAGCAACTACTTCAAAAACCCTTTCCGCTGCAGAGTTGCGCGGCCGGGAGAAACCTTTCTGTGAATCCAAATTTACAGGAGGGCCATCCCAGGTACTAAATTAAACACCGAACAACGATGTAAATTGGATCTCAGCTTACAGATTCATTCAACAGAACAGAATGTTCCTCGACACATACTGAATCAATTTTTTTATGGTGACAAGACAAATGGAAATACACGGTACGCTTTTAAAGTATTTCCTGCTTTCCAATGGTTAAACTCAGAAGAAAGGAATTTCAAAATTGTTTCTTAAGAAGGGAAAAAAGGAGTGGGTTTGCGCTCACAATCTCCTTTCCATAAAGCAAAACCATAGCCTTTGGATGTTCTATTTCTCCGGGCTGTAACGAGAAAATTTTGAGGTAGTTATATAATCACCACCTTTGAATAGGATTCCCACATAAAGCCAGCCTGACAACTGAGGATTCAACAAGGAGTGAACTTTTCCTTGAAAGGATGCCCCGCTGAACTCAAAGAGTAGAGATAGGTAAATATCTTTCCCTTTTACTCCATCCGTGATCCCGAGATGTCCTTCAACACCGGCTATGGCTGTTAGTGTACTGGAACCCTGATTAGCACCTCACCCAGCGGTTTCCTTGTCTTTTGAAAGGAGTGGTGCAGCCTCTAAATATTGGGCAGTTCGTGGGCATTTCATCACAAACGCGGCAATTGTAAGGCCTCAAACCACTTCTCGAAAAAATTTTCAGCTTTTTGGGTTAACGATTGATGAGTCAACTGCCATGATTCCGAAACAAGAGATGACAATTTTCTCTTAGATCCGATCTTATGAAGGAGACACTTGCATTTTTTTTTTTGACAGAAACGCTAAGACATTACCCAATAGACGAGTATTCCTCCAAAATCTTTTTACCCTTATAATAATTCAGGCTCACATATTTGTCAGGCCTAGTTTTAGCGAAAAAGCAGTGTATATGTTCGAACAGCGTGGCTACTGGACTTGGTCTATGTCTGTCAAAGATTTAGGGCCATTGCCGAGGGTTTGATGCCCGGAAAGAAAACCATTAATTATCGTCCAGCCGAGGATCTGTTTTGGTCGTTGCTTTTCTCTCAAAGGCAAACAACTTAGTTGCTAACTTGCACTATGGCAAAGTTTATCTCCTTCGTCGTCTGCCGTTGGTTGAGAAGCGCCCGGTCAGCACAACTGGTCTAAATAATATGTATCTCAATGCATTAATGCATCAATTTCGGGCTGAATTCATGCATACACCTTGAGGCTTGGAGAAAGATATGCTTGCCAGAGCATTCTTAAAAGGTTCTGAGCAAGGGAACCAAGAATATACTTCCCCTAGCTTGGTTAACCTCTTGGGCCTATGGAGGTGAGATGGGGGCTCCAGCCATCGATTTTTTCTTGATTACAAGAGATAGAAGCCATCTTCATTTGAAGCGAAATAACAGACCGATGGGAGTGCCTCAGAGTAAAGCCAAGTTTTCTTTCAATACGAGCTAATTATTACGAAGCACCAGGTGACCTCCGTGAAGTATAATTCCAGAATCGTATTATCAGGAGATCCCGGGATTTTGGATGAATCGAAAGCGTAAGATTCGGTAATAGTCCTAGTGTGATGTGTTACTATGGCAACAGAAAGTAGAAGAATGCAAAAAAGTTCAAGAATGTTTTAGACGGGATTCATTTTATTGCATCCACCAACAACTCGTATTTTCTTCTTCGAGGTGAGTTTGGGAACTTCGTAACCTTTGTACTAAAACAATACTCACAACAAGGATACTATTCGTAAAACTCGAGATTGCAATTACTGTAACCGAATTCTTCAACAACTATGAAGTGAAATTTTAGTTTTTGGAGAGTGACAATCATTTCCAACAACTAGTAGTGAGCTGGTAAAGCTATTGATCTTTTTATTGTAAATAGCGCTATAAAAGCAATAAATATTTTATTATCTGACTAGCTCCGTGAGCGGGCAAGATGAACCAAATCGCGCGCTCTGATTGGCTACCCGAGCGGGCAAGATGGAGCGATACTGCCCGCTCGGGATTTCTCGCTTGGTCCCGCAAGATCAAAGATCATTTTTTGGTGTTTTAAGTCATATAATAATCCTTTATTGACCAAGATTGTTCGGTCAAGATGACTGGATATTGGCCTCGTTCTTTTTTTGCGTGTTTATGGACCTCGACTTCGTCTCGGTCCATAAACACGCAAAAAAAGAACTTGGCCAATATCCAGTCATCTTGACCTCACGCTTGGTCAATAACCAATACGTATGATTCACCGGCTGGGAGGTCCGTATAGGGAAAAATTGTGCCTGAGGTCTTGAGTACGGCCCGAGGCCGCAGCCAAGGCCGAGGGCACAGTTTTTCCCTATACGGACCGACCTAAGCCGGTGAATAACCTTTTTTTTTTTTGAAAATGAACATGGCAAACTGGTTTGCAGAATGTCTTTCTACGCGCTCTACGTCGCACTGTTACGGTTGAAAAAATGATAGATTAACGATAAAACAGAACTTCAAATATCTCTTGGTGCAAAAAATATAAAAAACAAACAGTGATATTTCTTGGCAAGCACAGAGAAATGAGCGAAACAAACTAAACAATTATGTTTGAAAAATTCATACAAACAGGCGAATAATTTTCTACGTATTAAAATGCTTTGTCTTGTTGAAAATAAAACGAAATTTCTTAAAACAGGAGGAACAAATTTAGTTAAAAATACGCAAACCTCTGTCTCTGCCTTCATATCTTACTATTTCAAGGATTCATCTTTGTTTCTCTGTCAAGTCCTTCAGAAATCAGTGCGAAACTTAGAAAACTACCCCAAAAAAACTTTTTGACATTAGTTCACAGCGTTGCGATTTGTTTAAATATTTAAGCGACGAATCCGTATTTTCTTTAATGAAGCAAAATAGAACGAGATTATAAAATAGAACTCCAAAGAAAATAACCGAAGAAGTTCAACGTCGTGTCAACAGTGCAAGAAAACCATCAACTCGAAAACAGCAAACCATATGAATACTCGCCTTTTTGAAGAATAACCAGGCCTTTCATTCCATTGCAGATGTTTTTCCTTCTCTTTGCAACGGTTAGCAAGCGAAAACTTGCATTTTAAGAGGTGAAATCCAATGCTTCGTTGCGCCGTAGTGAGAACATTTTCAATTCGGTCAGTGTAAAACGCAGAATGCAGACTGCAGACTGCACACCAGGGGTAAAATGAAGACTGAGGTTATAACGTCACAATAACTGTTGAAAAAGCCCAAACCCCTTTAGCCCAAACCCCTTAGAAATGCTAACCTTAGGCCTAATTAGGCCTAAAATATACTTAGGCTTAACTGTTAGCATTTCTAATGGATTTGGGCTTCTTTCAACAGTTAAAATATAACCTCAGTCTGCATTTTACCCTCTGCAGTCTGCGTTTTACATTGACCGATTTTCAATTAGTCAAGAAAATTTCAGCACGGAACAGATTTCGGACCGTGGTCCGTATCGTAAAAAGCTGGACCGGCTATGAGCGTGCGATTAACCAATCGGATTCAAGGATTTAGGATTCCGGCCGCTAAGATTCTTCAGAAAAAAATAATTTATCGTTATTAATTTATTATTAGTAGTAGTATATACCACACAAGTGAATAGTGCTTTTGGCGTGCGCTGATTGGCTAGCGCGGAGGTGATTATCCAAGTACTATTCACCTCCGAGCAGCCGAAGAGAAACAAAATGGCTTCCCGTTTCGCTTCGATTTCCGAAAAGGAAATTCTTTCAATGAACGAGGAGGCTGTACCGAAAAACACAAAAATGGCAACAAAGTTTGGTGTAACGGTATTTAATGGTAAGTTATGTAATCTCTCCAGCCTCATATTCTAAGGCAAAAAATCAAAATGCAATGCCTTGTTTACGAAAACTGTCGAGCACTAAATCACAATGAAAAAAAATGAAACAATCTGATGTTTTTCAGCTTGGTTTCAACAACAAGAGCAATTTAACTCAACCATTGTGTGCCTGCAAAATATCCACCACACTTAATTAATAATTGTTAATTATTATCATTATTGTTATTATTATTATTATTATTATTATTATTATTGTTATTGTTATTGTTATTGTTATTGTTATTGTTATTATTATTATTATTATTATTAAGAAAAAATCATTGTTCATTTGCCTAAAGTTAATTCAACCAAGTTTGGTTAAGTTCAAGGAGATACACCGCTGCAAAATTATGTCTTTTTGTTAAGGTAATAAAAAAGTGAGACTTTGACAATTAATGCATAGTATAAATAGATGTTCACAGATGTTTTACGGTTTTTGCATAGTTATTTACTTCTTTGGTTTGCTAAAATTGCATTCATAACTGCGAGGATCATAGTTTCACTTGATTTCATTTCCACATTTCAATATAAAATTCATTTCATATATCATTTCGTTCAATGAATAAAGTGTCGTTGCTTTCCGTACGCTCTCAACAGCTAAGCAAATCAATTGCTCTAAAGAAAGAGATTTTCTTAGATGATTACTTTTACAGATTTTTTGACGGTGTGATTGCCAAACTTAAGCCAAAAAATTGACAACCTTCAAAAATGTGGCTCGCTTGACTTACTTCTTCTCTCAACTCGCACATGAAAAAAAAGCAAAAATGTATAACTTTAATCCAAACAATTTTAAATAAATGGCCAAAGTTTTGGCAGAAGGCAGTACATAAGCCAAGGACAGGGAGGGGAGAGCGGAGAGCTATAGCCCCCCCACCTTTTTCCTACGGCGCCTGCGTCCTCCGCGGCGCCTGCAGTATTGAAAATGGCCTCGTATTTTAGCGCCTAGCTGTAATCCTCAAGACTCTAACAGGGTTCTAAAGTAATGTTGTTTCTATAAATACCAACTGTACTTTGAGAATTATGGCAACATATATGAGACACTGAGGATAATGCACAAATCTAAAAATAGTTTCAAGCTGTATTCAGAAGTACTGGTGATCGCTCAGGTCACTATTGTGACATTGGCAGAATATTTTTGCAATAATGTGAAGGAGTACTTGTTGCCATAGTGACAGTGCTTGTTGCCATAAGAAAGTACAAATCACCTGGAGTTGGCGAGAGGGCGTTTTCTGCTGTAATAAGATTTTCATTGAAACTCACCAAAGAAAGATAAATGGTTGAATTGAAAGCCTCTTTTCTCTTTGTAAGTGATATCTATGGCGGTTTCGTGTTCACCATGAATTTTTTGCGATAAAACACATATTCCTTGTCGATGGTAATGTTTAGTTGTGACAATATTATGGCGCATTTTTACTCTTAATTGCTCCGAAAGTGAAATGAAAATTGATTTTTGGGCTTATGAGCATCCTCGACAATTAAACAATCGTTTGGAAGTTTAGCCTGCATCATGTTTGAGAAAAAATTGGACTCCAAGTATAATCAACATTTAAACTCGATTTCCAGGGTATTATTTCTCGCAAATTTGTTAATGAAAAAGCAACATGGAGTTTTAATGAAAAGCTGATAACAAAGCCGTCTATATAGTATTAAGGGTTGCAACTTATTATTGTAGGACATCGATGGCTTGTTCTTCATAAAAGATTGCATCTCCGGTCAGGATAAGAATATTGACAGAAATGAGGAGTCAAATATCTTATTATATCTATTTGCAAGGGTATTTATACTTATTGAAACAAAGAATACTGGTTTGATCACTTCAAGTGAGCCTGAAAATATTAAGACCTGAAAGGATGGCGATAGCGGTTCATTATTCCAAGTAAGCCCCAAACCTCACTTGTCTTCAATGATCTTGGACTATAATAATTTTAGTCCTTGGCAATGAAATTAGACAATAGTTGGTTAAAATTATATGAGCACGGCATGTCTTCATAAAGTTTAACATTTTATGCGATACCTTATTTTTCAACAGCAACAACAAATCAAGAACACATCAAGGCTTGTAAGCTATCCGAAGCGATCCTTTCGAGCCGAATGTCCGGTCCCTGTAAGGTTGACGTTTCAGCGCACCAAACATAATACGTTAGATATTTGAGCAGATTTGAAAAGCTCGAGTTTCTTGTCGTACACAATTCTTTAACCTGTAATTTAACATGCGCCAAAACTAGAACTATAACCGTGTGGTTCACCATTGTTATATACGGCCGTGGAAGACTACCACGGGAAACCTTTGAGAACCACATTAATTCCATCTTCCTTTTTAAACAACATGTTAGCTGCTTTTCAACAAATAATACGTTCTAAAAATATTTACGATATCAGTCTAACCTGAGAACTATTCTTCAAAGTACTATGGCCCCATGCTTTCGTGGGATTTCTTGTGCAACCTTTAATATACTCTTGTTTTAATACCATCGAAAGCCCGACATACATTAACTCCTTAATATAGCCCTTAATATAGTCGAGGAAATATTCCTTTTCTCGAAGGGTTTGGTTCGATCATTTTCGGCCGACTGTCATAAAACGCCCAAGATAGTACTTTGTTTGAGTAATTTCATTAAAACGAATCCATTTAAATCCAAAACTTGTTTCATTGTCGACAAATGAAGTTATATGAAGCCAACTAAGCCAAATTTGCAACCTCTTGAATTTGTATAATGAAAGCACGTGAAGCCTTTTACCACGGCTGGTGGTTTTAAGCTTTACCGGTCGGTGCAGGGCGATTATTCAATACAACAGGTAAAACTCAAACCTTCAGTTAAGGGTTTTCTTTAAAGTTCAATGAATTTTATTCAATTGTCTCTGGGATCATCATCAGTCCAAGAATGCCATGAGTCTGAAAGATTGCAATGGAATTCCCTGTGGTAGAATTATCAACATAGACGAAGCTTATGCAACATGCGGGCCACAAGTTTACGAAAGGGAGCATACCTGAAGCCTTTGTTGGACGAGTGTTTTTCCAAAAATTATTGTCTTTACGAAGCATTCTCCGAGTAGGTTTTTTTTAGCCTATTTGAGTTTATTTGTATAGGCTCGGGAAAATACTCTTGTCTTAACACTTCGTTTTTTTTTTCTGGAAACACTTTAATAGCCCTTGTTGGGAAGACTAAACAACTGCCATGCACGTTGTTTCAATGTTACGAAATATCCTTTGTCTTTGTCAATAGAATCAAATTTTACCGATGTAGAACGTTTTTCAGTTTTTGTAATAATTAAAATGAGCGGGGCTTCGGATGATTTTTAGTCCTCATTGATTCAAACAATGATAATCAACTTGCATGCATGATCGGATAATAGTTTTAAGGCATTACTGACGGACGAAACGTGCCTCGATATTTTTTGGAAATGATACTCGTCTCCCATAGTAAATCTGAAAAAAAAAAATAATAAGAAGGTGAAAAGACGAAACATGAAGACAACAAGGAAAATATATTTCTTACCGTTATTTGTTAAGGTTACTAAAATCTAATAACCGATTTGTTTAAAATTTGCTATCAGTTCAAGAATTGGCGTGTAGGAATGGACAATTATGAACACGGAAATTTACTGCACATTCACACTCTGACGGCGACAATAAACACAAGTTACTGGCAAAAGTTTGATTTTTGTTTCATATATTTTCGTTCTGAGGTGCCATGCTAAAACAGGTAAGTGATTGTGATCTCGAAAAACCTCAAGTGGCTGCAAGAGTGTCTATGGATGATGGAATCAAACTGGTTGTTAAACTATCTTTGCATTGAAAAGAAGCCATCTGATTTTGTACCCTTAATTTGAATATTGCGTGCCGCTTGTATCGTCAGAAACGTTTGTTGGACTTTTTTTTACCGCGAAGACTGGTTTGATGAGGAGCCGCCGATGAAAATGTCACCGTGAAGTCGCCATTTCGAAGAATATTGTTTCGCTCTTTCCGTCGCTTTGTGGCCCACGCATCATCAAAAAAGCCAGGAACACTTTATATTCTCATAATCTTTTCGTTGTTTTCAACTAGTTTTAAAGCATAATTTTGAAGACAGTCACGCCGAAAGAAAATTACGAGTTGCACGACAAATCCGGCAGAGATGGTACTCCCACAATTCTATTAACCGTTGTAGATTTGCTACTAACTAAAAATTGTCCATGATTCGTTCGGTTTCATATCAGATTAAGCTTTGCCCTCTAAAGAACTTGTTGTTTCTTTTATTTTTTCATTTCAAGAATAAGTCAAGACCATATGGGCTTGACCGAGCGAGTTTCAGCTAGAGTAGCGGTGCCTTGCCAACCAGTCTTGCTTGTAATTTTACATATTAAGATTCTTTAAGTAACAATGACGAGAAATCCAGTGTATTTTTGCTTAAATTAGCAAACCAGAGACAAGATGCCGTCAGTATTATAACAATAATATTCAAGTAGTAAATGGTTTGTTGGGTAATGCGCAACCTTGTATGGGGAAGCAACCGACCATGTTCGCGCCATTTTGAACACACACTCATTCAGCAGTGATTCCTTAAGTCAAACTTGTATTCCTACATAATTAAAATTTGTAATCTCCAAATATTAGCATGAAATATTTAAGATCGCGGCTAATTTTGTCAGCCGCTTGTCTCTCCATGGATTTTCTTATCGTAGTCTTTTTGCTTTGCTACTAAAACGAACAACCAATATTCTGGAGTGGAAGAAGATGGCGCAAGAATTGTATATGCAAATTCTTCAGCTCCTGTCACATTCATCATGTCACAGCTTTAAGGGGCTAAGCATGGAATTTAAGGACTTTAAAGAACGATTTTAGCACATTTTTTTAGGTTGAATTCTTTTCTAAACTTGGTTCAGAAGTTTATGGACAAGTTCAAGATTTACATTATGGCGGGCATCGTACAAGTACACTAAGGACAAACTAATATGAGGGATTTTGTTGAGCAAATAGAAAATGAATTGTGGAAAAAGGATATGGTTTTGATACTCTTAGAATATTCATAATCTTTGCCGTGAAATATTTTAAAAGTACGAGCTAGAGACTAGGGTTATTTTGTGCTATATGAAAAGTATTTTTTACTCCTTAAATTTCTTTGTCACTCCCTAGTTTGTTACTCATGAATTCCCTTTGTTATGGGAATTCTCCTGAAAAGAAGCTATTATTCGAGTTCATGTTAACGGGACGTATTTCTTAGTAGATTCATCTTTTTTTCAACCCAGGAGTATAAACCTGAATATTCACATCTTCGTTTTAGATGCAATTAAGTGTGGCTGCAGACTTCAATTCCAATTCAACAGAGTCGGGTAAATGTGAATAGCAACTATAAGAATATTCATCAAGACTGGCGTTCTGGGTACTTTAACCTCGTTTGAACAAGTTCAATTGGAATCTGATTCCGGAGCGTATAATCACTCAAGCGTTCTAAGTTGCAAGTAATTTTATCATTCTATATCTCTCCTAAGGAGTCCTTCAGTACTATTCGCGATATGGCAGGTGCCGTGTGTTTTCTTCGTGTGGTTCTTTTCAACAGCTGACTAGCTTCAGTGCGTTTTCCAAAACAAGAGAATTTTCTCCTGGGCTATGGTCAAAGTGAACAAAAAGAGATGTTTTAGCGTTTTTTGTCCGTTTTGAATAACCTCTAAGGCTATGAATTCTATTTAATTGTTCCTATCTTTATTATCAAAGCCAACTATTTACTCTTAGACGAGTGTTAGCACGAATGGTCGGGAATTGTAATAGAATAGAAGGGAGTTTTTTGTCCCAAGGCATTTTTTCAGTGAGCTGCAAAGGCTGTAAGTGAGGCAAATGAAGATAGTTTTCATTTTCTTAATTCCTTTTTAAGCGGACAAATTCCTCGCTGTAAGCAGCTTAGCTTATAAATATATATGTATATATTTTAGTACTTTCGACATCAGCCAAACTGCATATCTGTCATTTGACAAAAATTGTTTTATTTTATTCCTATGCCAACAAGGGTGCTTTTTGAATGCTTTGACAGTTAAATGAAACTAACAAACACTCGCTGTTAACGGTTCTTCCTTGAGGAATTCATATTTCACAGTGTTTGAAAAATATTATTTCTGCCTATCGTTATTAAAAAGATATTGTTTATTATAGCAATACTGTGGAGCGCCCATTCATAGCTCAAATTATTAAGCATATAATTCAAAATGTTGTTTTTAGTTCTTAACAGTATTTTTCCTTTGGAGATCCCAGTCACAAAGCCTTATTTCAGCTGTTCAAAAATTGTCGCTTCTTATTTTTAACTATATAATCCTTTCTGGTGTATCCTCTTATCGTTCAATTCAGCCGGCAAACATTTTACTCAGGATACCTATGACGGTCGCAGTGTTCGAGATCGGATTTTTCTCTTTTTGAAATTTCAGTTTTCGATATAAGCACTTGAAATGATAGCCAGCCTTGTTTATTCACTTTACGGAAGATAGTTTTATTGGGAGACTTCTAATTAAGTCTTTCCGACCAACAGTATTTTGTGGAGAGAATAGTCGTGTGTAATACGACAACAGCTGTATTGGAGTTTGTCTTTGTTTTATAAGATGATCTCGTGTCGTGCTTTGTTAGCAGGGAAATTGGTTCGCATTTCGGGAAAAGCGCGGCTTCCGTGGAAACTGTCCTAGAAATTAAAAGCGTCAGAAGTTCCTCCTTCCCTCAGGGCTAGGCATTGTTTTAAAGATGGATCATCGCCGATATGGTTCCCGAGTAATTAGTTTCTGCGGGTAAAACTTTTCAGTAGTATCATTTATATAAAAGCACGTGCAACCTTCCATAAACGACCATAGAAAACAATGTGTAAGAAAGAGGTTTGGAGACTGACAGTATTGTGGTAAATTTTGCACCTTGGGAAAAAGATGCAAACAACCCGATAAAGACGACCTTCCATTTAAGATTAAAAAGGAGTTTCTTTTCGCTTAAGGTGTTACAAAAAACATGGTTTTTTAGTGTTCCTTGCAATTTTCGTTTGATTGTCCGTCCCTTCAGCCTTCAGTTTCGTCGTAAATAGCGACACATTTCGTATTCCTAAGAGCGAATAGCGAAAACATAGATTAAAACCAGAATATATAAACTGTGGTTAAATCTTGTAAACACAATTTACTCTGAGAAATCTTCATTTCTGTACCTATAGGAAATCCCAAAATGAAGAATCCTAGCGGGAGATTGCAACATCTTCCTCTTACACCTGCTGCAAATGAAATAATTACTTTCAAACCAAACCATTTCCCTTATTCATCGCACGAGCAGAATCTCATCTGTAACGTAAGCGATTTTTAGGTATTGTTTTCGAAAAGCTTGTTCTAAAATAAAGACTAAAATTTTCACCATAGAAATCGATAGTTAATTCAAATCTCCTCTTATTGGAGCCACGTCGCGTTTGCTTTCTAAATGAGACTAGTTAATACCAAGGAGCTGGTCTTTGAGTGAAACGTATTTTGCACGAGATGTTGCCTTAAATTTCCAAATTACTTTACTTTTAATTTACTTTTTCATTCGGTGAAATTATGATGTTATCAGAAGAAAATAAGCTAAGAATGTCACTCTAACAAAAAAAGAATTCGCTTTCTCCCATGATCCAAATTTTTTGGTCGATGGCACCCATATAAAAGCGCTTCTTATCCACAGAACAACCAGCAAGAGAAGACAAAAAGCTCTTGTTAATCAAAAAAGCCTTGCCATAATACACCACGCAAGGAAATTATGGATACGGGTGGTCTGATAGTACTGCCGGCGCGCAAGGCAAAGCAAAACAAATAAGATCGCTTTTCAGATGGATTTTACCTCGAACTAGAGTTTATTAAAACTTGTCGACTATTTAAGCACAATTCATTACAAATTTGGATTTTGAGAAAACTGTTTTTCACCTTAAGTGTTCTTTCGGGTAACTTAAACTTCGACGGCATTTCCGCAGCACCAGTGGGTTAAAAATGAAACAGAATTTCAGAAAATGACTTAAATTTATGACAATTATGGTGCGAGCGGTAAAATTTGTACAGCGTCAACAAATATACATCATACATGTTAATTCATAAAAGTCTCCTCAACGTATAAAATTTCAAAATATATATTTAAATACATATACTCTCCGGGCCAATGCCATTATTTTTTGACCAGCAGTAAAAGTTCTTCGCTGGACTGTTTGTAAGCAATTATAAGGGCTCGCTTTCATTGACATGCACCAGCGAACAAAGCCAACCTGAGCACGTAATTGACGTCTGTTGGGTGGTTCTATTTGAAGAAAAACCGTTTGAAAAGAGATGGACGTTTTCGTATTTGTCTTCATCTAATTTAACGATTCTCTGTCGTTCTTTCGATTCTATGCTAAACTAATAACGTCTTAACGGCTTTTCTTCACAAAAAACCTCCAAATTTACATATATTGCAAGTAATCCATTCAGCTTTTCATAAATGGGGAAATTGATTTTGCCAAAATGAAACAGGTGTAAGGCAAAATTATTTCGAGCCATATTAACATCAGACCTTGAATCGTGAATTCGAAATTTTGATCGCAGCGTAAATGAAAATGTGGCAAAATGAACGATGAATAACATTACTTCTAGCGGAAGTGATCAGTGCTTCGGAATTTTTTCTTTCCTTGTTAAGCTAATAGGGTCGTATGAAACATTTTTTACCTGCGGGCAGTTAAAGTGTTCGCGACAAGTTGTCGAAGATAGCGAAACATCGCCTTCCATCGCATTTCGCAAACGCATCGTTCTTCAAAGAAGTAATTTCACTCAATCGCGAGTTAGTAGTACTTCCTTTTGACAGACAGAGGCGAACAGTTAAGCATTTAAGAAAAAAATCTGCGACTTAAAAGTAAGAGAAATAAAGTCAGAAGTTGCTTGTCTCACAGGGCTAAAACAATAATTTTCTGTTTATAGCATAAATTGACCATATATAATTTACTCCAAATCTGCCGTTGATGTGCCTCGGTATGCATTCCTGAGCGTAGCGCTGGTCGGGCCTTACCATGAAGTTAGTTCCCCGACTTTACCAGCGAAAAATTAATTTCAACTATTGCAATTCCAGTCAGTGCACGGAAAATTTCATTCTCTTTTTCTTTTGCCGCTGGTTACAGAACCACACGCGTACAACATTTTTTGAGAGGTCCAGTTTTTCAGCAATTGACGCAATCTTGTCGCTCGAAGGTCTTGGGTTCATAGCGAAGTAAGCCTCAAGAGAACGCTTCTCGGCTGCTCCAATTGATGTACGCTTCCTCTTTTTATCCGAATTAGGAAGGAATTGGCTTGTTGTATTCTTACATTTGTATGCTTTCTCAGCCTCCTCTAGCCACGCCGTCAACACGGGTTTTAACGCCATCATATTATTGTGACTCAGTGTAAGCGATTCAAACCTGCAAATTGTAGACTGACTCAACGAG
>NC_090891.1:9160364-9165364 GCF_036669925.1 Montipora capricornis | reverse complement strand
TTTATAAAATATGATAGATCGAGAGCCAAGGGTGGGGGGATACGAAAATTGCATGGGTCATTTGTTTATTTCATTTTAAGACTAGCAAGTTAAAGTATTAAATATGATTTCTCACGAAAGACGCTTGTCTTGTGATGGTATAGTGGTTGTGTCTCGTAAAAGTATATCACTGTGTGCCATCTATGCCTGCCTGATTTACATGCTCGACGACAAATAGCACCTGTCACACACTGGTAGTTTCAACTATCCTTCTGAGCACACGGGCTGCCCAAAGCATTTTCGAAACTTTTTGGACTGGAAAAGCCACTTCTTAGACAAAAAACTGTTTACTCTAAAAAGCGGATATTACAGCATGTTACAGGGGAACCCAACGAGAATATAGTTCAAAACCACTTAAACATAGCATTGTCAAACGTATTTTAGTATTTAAATGGTAGATATAAGCATATTTTTATCCCCTAAAAATTTTTCATCTGTTAGGGTTTCCTAGCTGAAAGCCTAGTGATCCGAAAATTATAGGGATTAAAACTTACCTTTTCGAAATTTTCAGCCAGAAAAAAAGGCTCCCGAAAATCCTAGGTGAACTTTTTAGGGTAAAAATCCGTTAAAAATGGGAAATTATACCAATTTTTAGATGTTTGAAAATCCTAGGACAGGCAGGCAAGAAAGAAATTTTACAACAAATGTTCCGAAAATTCTACATCTCAAATCGTCTTCCGAACAGATATTTTCCGAAATTGACGTTGGGTGCCCCTGATGTTATTAAGCGAAAAAAAGCAAATAAATGCAAAGTTCAAGATTTCCAACAATTTCCTTCATAAATTACAAGCCGTGGGTTTCTGTCTTGTTCGAACTACATAAGAAAGGTAGATTTCGGAAAGACACGTCCGGTAACGATAGTAAGGCTAATTAGTATAAATACACAGGTGATTATACAAAATCGCGCTCTCATTGGCTCGCTATCTCGGATTATCAGCCGATAATCACCTCGACGGACAAAATGGCTGCCAGTAGTCGTTTTGCCACTGTAAGTGAGGATGATTTTCGGGTTGAAATGTTTTTTTTTTTTCTCTTTTTTGAAATAATCACCTGTGTAGGGTTTATACTAAAACAATTATTAACTCAAAGAATACAGATTTTGCATTTTTATAAGGATTTAAGCAAGTCGCAAACTTAATTATTGAGAGGAACACTATATGGAGAAAGGTTCGCGTATTACCAACAACAAATCATTCCACACATATCATACATGGGTTTCCGAGAAAAAAATCTTTTTTCCTTCCCCTTGTACATGATTCTTCCTTTCATATTTTGACTTTGGCTGAATCTGTCTGAAATAAGAAAACAAAGCAAAGATGCTAAAGCTCTATTATCAAAAATTAACATCAATTACATCCGAGTGTATTCCTTTTTGCCAACGACACATCGAGAAACGACTTATGCTACATTAACTTTCCTTCTACCAAGTTGAATAAAATACTCATCCATTTCCTGTTTCAGTTTCAGAGTGTGACTGCGAGACTTTCACCTCCTTTGAAGGAGCTGTAACGGTAGCACGAGACAGGCAGTACTGGGCTTATGTCGGCTGGGACAGGAAGAGATTCTTTCTCGTATCATTTATAATGTTTTTTTTTCCAATGGTATCATCATACTTCATCTTTAGCAATTATATGTCGATCGCAGCTTTGACGTTACCATCTTAATCATAATAAAGTGAAAACACAAATATTTTTACAATACATGTTTGATCAACCAGTTGCTAAGTTTCAAAATGATCCCATTTTATTCTATGGTTGGTTGAGAAAACATGATTGGCAACCAACCACATGCATTTTAAAATTGAAGAGTCTCTAGTTATTCGTGATTTAAAGCCAGCCTTTATAAACGTTGGCAGTGAAAAACTTTATGTCTATTGTAAGCGAATTTTTTGTCGTTCATATTCGTTGTTTCCCCGGCAATCCGTTTCAGTGAG
Source organism: Montipora capricornis (assembly GCF_036669925.1). NCBI lineage: Eukaryota > Metazoa > Cnidaria > Anthozoa > Scleractinia > Acroporidae > Montipora > Montipora capricornis. The sequence goes on along the minus strand of NC_090891.1, from coordinate 9,163,392 downwards.
ATAATTGAAGTTAAATTTATCTGTACCTGAATAATAACCAATTTTGATGATGTATGTTGTAACATACGAAAAGTTAAGTTTATAAAACGTTATGTAGTTCAAGCAACCGCTCTTTGTGTTTTATTCCTATTGAAACTCAAATGGCGCAAGTCAAATAATCGTCATAGTAAAGTGAATTTCACATTGATAGCCCATTTTTTATTTTAGCATGCAAATGTACATTTGGTGTGTCGAGAAAGCAAATTTTCTATGTTAAACCGACCAGAAAAATTATGTTTTGTCTGCAGTTATCTCCTTTGGTAAAGTCAACTTTCTTGATGCTTATTTTTTTACCATAGGAAAGGTTTTTATACCGAAGGTGACCTCAGCCATTAAAGGCAATAATTCCACGGGGAAATCTGATGTTCAAAAACCAAATATTTACCGGCCCTGGTCAGAGTTTTTCTCTGTCCTTGTGTGGGCCCATTTCCATCAGTAGGGCTAACGCTCACATGGTTCATATGGGATAGAAATCTGACACTTCACATTACACTCTATTCAGTTAACTCTGTTTAAAATATAAGTGCTACACGGCCAACGTTTGTATAAACGTAACCTTACCTTTCTATGCATATGACAGTTCGCTCTCAGCAGGAACAATACAGTCGCAATTAGATGTTGAAGTGACCGTGACCCTGCACAATCTTTTGTTTTTGATTCGCAAGTTAATTTCGAATAAATTAGTCGAAGCTTTTGATTGGTTATCCTGCAATGTCAAGGCCAAAAAGGCGAACAAAAGCATGAAACAAAGAAACTTGTCGAGTTTCATAACCAGCCTAAATATATTAACTATGCTCTCAGGCAGTGTGTGAATGTGGCTTCAAATAGTATACAGAACACGAATTTGAAAATCTGAAAGCCAAAAACTCTCGTGCTACATACTAATTTAGCCGCATTCACACACTTCATTTTTAAGCTAGTCAGTAAATGACATCACTTTCTCCTCGCCTAGTAATGGCGGACCGTTAAATGAGCAAATGGAGTTAAAATAAACAGTCTTAATAATAGTACAAAAAGTTTCGCCTGTTGAGCATTCAATACAAGTACTTTCGAAATGTGAAGAAAAACTAGAATTGATTTTTTTCATCGCAGTAGCTTTTTAACAAAAAATTAATGTGTAAGATTTTAGCAATTATATAAACGAAAATCAAGCATTCGTCAATTTGCAAGCTACTGTTATTGTTATTGTTATTGAAAGCGTTGAAGTGGCGTAGTGAACTTTTAAAATTTCAACTATTATTTTTTCTATTTTCTGGACCCGCGACAATGTATACATGACCGTGGACAACGTCGACCCGCGATAATTCACCTGCGACACGCGACAAGCGCCAATACATTATCTCAAGAAAGGATAGTCGAACGGGTGGTCGCTTTCACAGCGCGGAAACAACCGACGAGTTGCTTCGAGTAGTAGCTGCCATTTCGGGAAAGTCTATTTTTTAATCTGTGGCTATAACTTTTGACCTAAGTCGGTGTTCTAAAGTCCGTAACTCCCTCTGGGCATCTTTCAAAATTATACCAGGTCTGACAGACCTGTTTGCAATTCAGATGACCACTCGATCGAAGAGCCCGAGGATAAACAGCTTTGTAAAAAGGTTAGAAGAAATGAAAATATTAATTCGCGAATTTTATTTTTATGTCAAAACATGATAATCTCGAATTTCGCGTGAACGTGACTAAGTTTTACAAAGGAGTATAGGAGACCCTCTTTGAAAAGCAGTTTGATAGGCTTCCGTGGCAAAATCTCCAACAGCGATTGAGTATAACAATCCTTTGTCTTGTTTGTAACTTACGATTTGAAGGCTTTTTCAGGGGCACCAAACGATAATCTTCGGTGAATTATTTGTTCGGGAACTGTTCTAAGAACTTCGTTACAAGGAGCCAAGAAATGTCTCTCAAGGGCTTTTGGCTTAATTTGCTCGTTGGGTGCCCTTGCTGTTTTTTGTGATATAGATATGTTAAAGGTAAATTTTAAATTCAAGTTGAAATGATTTCAACCTAGGTAAATTTAATTTTTTAACTGGGTTGAAATTGAAAGAAGGGAACATCAACAAAAAGTCCATCAATTGTTAGCAAGTACGTGTATATTGTTAAGTAAATCGGTGCTGGATTTAAGGGGATTTGGTTAGCATACGTCTTTTATGAGTTAGTCTAAAATGCCTTTGGTTGTTTTTAGTCTAAGTACTGATTTTAATGTTTAGCATTAAGGTTGGGGTTAGGTATACTGTGCATGATAACTAATTCTGCTTTTTTATCTGAGACAACAGAAAAACAAAACCTTGTTTAATAAGAATTACCTCCATTTGACTTTGTTTTATTTTAATTTTTCTGATTTTGGAAGGAAAAGGACATCCGAAAATTGACTTTTTATAAGTCAGATTATTGAATGATGTACAGATACTTGTACAAATGTAGTTCAGTATAAAATCCCTTTGTGGTTATAAGTACTTGAACAATCAAATTCAGAGTTTTTTCTGGTAGTAGTAGCATCCTCGTCTCGAAGAGGCGATGGTTAGCGCTGGGGATTTGGGCAGGATCTTGTATGACTGTGTAGCCCGATCCTGGAGTGGCAGTCTCTGTTGCAGGTGGCGCAGACGTGCCTTGTGGAATCGCGAGCAGAGGGTGCCAGTTCTTTCCCACTCTCTTTTGCATGTAGCCTGGACTCTAGCGTTCGCTTCCACCTTTGAAACCCCCGCTGTGACACTTTGCCACCATTTATCTCGGAGTTTGGCGATGCCCTCCCATGCACTGGTGTCGATTAGTGCAGATCGAAAGTCTCGCTTGATGACGTCCTTGTAGCGCAGCAGCGGTCGGTGGTCAGGCTCCATGCGATGTGCATGGCTGAGGCGTCGCTGAATGAGCAGTGATGGCATGCTCAGTGAGCCAGCGCACTCCAGGACCTCGGTGTTGGTGACTCTGTCCTGTCACCTGATGTGCAGCAGGCGCCGAAGGCAGCGGAGGTGGAATCCGTTGAATCGCCGCTCTTGTC
>NC_090891.1:9140364-9155364 GCF_036669925.1 Montipora capricornis | reverse complement strand
TAGTGGTACGTATGACGAATGGATCAGGGAATGGAAGGTTAAGAGGGATATGGACAGACAGAAAGAAAGGAAGAGAGTAGAGAGGAAAGTGGGAGGAGGGAAAGTCGATTTTTTGGTTTTTGTTTTGTTTTCAACCCCCCTAAAATACCGTGCCCATTTTTTTTCAACCACACCCCATAAACTAAGAAAATCCCTTTTGATAAATAACCTAGGTTAATTAAATTCACCTAGTTTGATTTAAATTTACCTACTTTGATTTATTGTCACCTAGTTTGATTTAAATAGACCTGAATTATTTCAACCTATAACAGATGTCCAGTCGTGAGCTGCTTTGTTTGACTGTGAAAATGCAGTCGAGTACTTGTGCTGAGCTAATTAATACGCCTTAGCTTGAATTTTTAATTAGTAATTTTTGCTGTTGCTCTAAACTGAAGAGAGAGGGTGTAAAGATTATCAGTCAACCGAAAAATGTTGTGAAAGAGATTACTGTGGATGTAATTTCAGTTTTATTTGTTGATTAAAATTATTGGTTAATGTTTGCAAGACTTGTTTGTTTACTGCTGTCATCTCAGAGGTGTTTGATCACTGTAAACTGTATACACTAATGACGATTAATTTTGTACTTTTTGCAGAAGCACAATTATTTCCATATACACTATATTGCTTTCTGGGACTAGACACGGAAGCTCCGCTTTTAAGCTTGGAAAAATCTATAGATTAAAGAAAGGAGTGGTCATTTAATAGTAATGGCAGCGTGTCTAATCTTCTAGCCCTGGAAGACTAATGGTCTAGTTTTGAATTGTGCAGCAACAAACAAAACAAAACGCCAATTATTCCCCTGAACCTCGACTCTGTTTTTTTTTTGTTGCTGAACAATTCGAAACTAGTCAGTTGGTGACAGTGTAAAGTGAAACTAACAAATCAATGCAAATCAAATCAAATTTTGTTTTTTTACGAGAGGGGGGGGGGGGGAACCAGAGTCCCCTTAGAAAACCCTCTCAACCCACATATGACGCAGAGTCTGAGAATCGAACTAGGACCACATTTAGAAAAGGCGAGTGCTCCCATCACTGCACCATCCCTACACACTAAAATGTTTAGTTAACCCTTGGCTGTTTTATATATGCTGTTTATAAAATCACATTTCAAGACACGATCAAGTGGTTCAGACTCCATAGTATAATCATAATACATGAAATCCAATATAGGTACTGATTACATTCAGTACACTAATTTATTTCTAATAAAATAGTTATTTGTTATCACATCAGCCAAACTAATGACCATTGGCAACAAAAAGTCTATACCTTAAAAATCAAATCGAACAAACTCCACTAATCTTTAATTATTCTCAAAGTTATTATTATGGGGGCAGTAAGAAAGGACACTCAAAAGAAAATTAAAGGGCAATCGGAAGGCCACCACGTGGTTCGTTGACAATCCACTCCGAGAGCAACCGTCATATCTCCCGTAGCACAGTAGGTTAGAGTATCGTACTTATCGGCAATACTGGCAACCGTCACCCACGATAGTAAAGGTCGCGAGTTCGATCCCCGCCGGGAAAAAGCGTATTTTATAGACTACCACACTGGTCACGTGAAGGTTTTAATGTCAGTTAAGAAAGATTCCTTCGACCAGAGACACAAAAGTTTTTCCACAGCTACTTTGTCAAGTATGCTACCTTACAATCTCTCTAAATCAATATGTTTCCATAGTTCTCACTTCTTTCTTAAGAATGTTACCATGTACGCTTTGGCGCTTTGGCGAATTTTGACATGGTTGCGTTCTCAATCTCGCCATTTGGGAGGAAAAGTCAGAGTTCTTTCAAAGGTGTGCACCTTGCAGCGAAAGAGTGAGTCCAAACACCTCCGACGGGACTTGAACCCGCAATCTTTGGCTTACCTTTTCCAGTAGGACGCCGACGCCATTAGGCAACGGAGGCAAATTTAGTGAATATCATCGTCGTGACATGGAATGCATTAATGAGGTCACATACCTTTCCCCAGGCAAGTCAGAAGATGATGCGCTCTAGAGCATCTTATCTCAGCTTGAGCTTCGAGGAACAAGCTTAAAAGACCTAATCGACTAACTCAATGTTGTACCCAATTCAAAAATCCCTGCATTAGCTTTTATCCCATCGGTGCCTTACGTTTTATTGATGTTCAGGTGAGGTTTGTTGAAATTTGACTTCCATGACAATCATTGTACGTGGTTGTGCATAATCCCGTTGAGGGGAACGCATAAATGAGGTCGCATCGTTCTCACTAGACAAATCAAAAGATGATGCATGTTACAGCATCTCATTTCGGCTTCATCTTCGAGGAGAAAGCTTAGGATGCGTTCGATTGACCGTATTCCGGAATAGGAATATATGGAATATAAGTTAGAAATCCTTCCTTTTACGGAGATTCACATTAAAATTGTCAAACATCTGCTAAAATGCTATTTTAAACATATTTTTATTATTCTTGCTGCTTTGAAACGCGCCAAACATAACGTTTTAATCATTACTCCACGTATTCTTATTCCGGAATGAGGTCAATCGAACGAGACCCTAATCGATTTACACTGAGTTGGAAATTGTCCTTGGAACGTACACGAACCCATGACTTCTTATCTCAAAGCATTTCACACTCCATTTTCTCAGCGGAACCTTTCTTTAATAATAACCAAACTCTGTTCACAATTTACAGGCTATCGTCGTCGTCAATTTGAATGCATTAATGAGGCCACATACTTTTCCTTAGACAAATCAAAAGATGATGCGTTTTAGAGCATCTCATCTCGGCTTGAGCTTTGAGGAACAAGCTTAATAGACCTAATCGGCTAACTCAATGTTGTACCCAATTCAAATAACCCTGCATTAGGATTTTTTGTGTATTGTATGTAGCATTCATATTTAAATGATATCGAAATACCTGGAACAAACCTTTTTATTCCCAAAAGGGTTTGAATTGGATACAGGTAGCCTATTAGGTCTGTCGATTTCGTCTGAGTTGGAAATTGGCCTTGGAATGTACACGAACCCATGACTTCTCATCTTAAAGCTAGCATTTCACACTTCATCTTCAGACAGAGCTGAACCTATCTTTAACCAAGTTCTGCTTACAATTTACAGGCTATGGTCGTCCATCTTTGCACCCTTCTAATATAAAGTTTCAAAGGCCCTTTTAGTGATGTCATTTTGTGACAGGTTACGATTTCGCAAAAACAACGGGTGCTCGCTTCCATAGAGGCGGACACAACCGACGAGTTACTTCAAGTAGTAGGCTGCCATTTCGGAAAAGTCTGATTTTTACTTGTGGTTGCAACTCTTGACTTCATAAAGACTATCCCAAGAGGCGAACTAAAGGTGCAACGTCGTTAATGGGCCAAACGAAGATTTGATTTAAGGCAGCAAAGCCGCGTAATAGAAGAACAAGAACACGGCAAACAAAAGAAAGGGCCTTTTAACCGCTGTCCAACTTGCATGTCAAATTCATCAAAATCCGATTACTTGTGGAAATTGTGTTTGGCACCGCAAGTGTTATTACTTCTGTTGCTTTAGCTCAGTTTCAGCTCTAACTTTTGCATTTGAAGTCGATGTTCTAACGTCCGTGACTCCCTGGAAATCTATCAAGTTGATACTCTACGAAAAAACAAAATTGATACTTATACAAAAAGAACACAAGAGCGTTTAGTAAGCCAGCAATAGAGATGCACCGCCCAACGTGGGGCTCGAACCCACGACCCTGAGATTAAGAGTCTCATGCTCTACCGACTGAGCTAGCCGGGCTCCTCCCTTCACCAGTGTTGGCGGAACGTTAAATAACAATATGAGACGGGTATGCCTGGGCTCAGTGAGGCATATCCACCCTGTTCGGTTCTTCAAATACGGGCATTTCGGGCTTGATCATACTGAGATACTGCCGAACATTTATAGTTATTATTATTATTATTATTATGGGTGTCGTGGGAAAGGACACTCGAAAGACAATTGAAGGGTCATCGGGAAGCCACCTGGTGCTTCGTGGGGGACAATCCACTCCGAGTACAAATGTCATAGCTCCCGTAGTACAGTAGGTTAGAGGGTCGTACTTATAAGCAGTATTGGCAACGGCCACTTAAGGTGCTGGAGTAATGCGAAGGTCGCGGGTTCGATCCCCGCCGGGAGCAAGCTTATTTTAACGACTCTGGTGTCGGCTTTAATGTCAATTGTCAAAGCTTCCTTTGAACACAGACAGGCACAGCTACTTTCTGGACTATATTACCATACAATTTCTCTAAATCAATATGTTACCATAGTTTCTCACTTTCTCAAGTATGACACTATAGTGCTATAGGCTCAATCGGCTAATTGAGTGTTTTGCTCCAGGTATTTCCATATCATCACAAAGAATCTTAATCCCGAGAGATCTAAATTGGGTTCAACATTGAGTTAGCCGATTAGGTCTACTCGAGGTTATGAAAAAAGTTTGATCAAATCCTGAGGATTATCATCGTCAATCTCGCACTCAACGTTTAAAATGAATGACCAAATTCATTTTATCGCTCACCAAGAGCTTTCATCAGTTTGCCGAAGCCGAGTTTTGCAGGTGTTCTCAACTATTACTTGTATTTAAAGGAAGATCAGCATGGCGGCATGGATGTCCTTTCACCGGCTGACCTGTTGGAAAGACAGCTTCGGATTGGGTACCATTCTGTTTCAACCCCAGCCGAAAAGATGGTGACCTCAACCCATAATGCAACCTTTTCCCCCCTTTTCAATGACGATCGCGCAATAACTTTGAGAATTCGTGGAAAAAGTCATTACTCTTTTTGTCTACAACTTTGAAAAAAGGGGGAATCGGTGAACTGATACGTGGCATCCAGTTTCATAGAAATTTATGACCGAGATTGCTGGTTACTACGGATCTTGAAGCAATGCTGGGAAGTGGTGGTGTCCGAGTTTGGCGAACAAAGGGTGCTCCGCTTTGGCGAATTTTGACTTGGTGGCGTTCTCAATCTCGCCATTTGGGAAGAAAAGGGAGAGTTCTTTCAAAGGTGTGCACCTTGTAGCGAAAGAGTGAGTCCAAACACCTCCGACGGGACTTGAACCCGCAATCTTCGGCTTTCCTTTTGCAGTAAGGTGGCCGACGCCTTATCCATTAGGCCACGGAGGCAAACTTAGTGACTATTCAAAGCGACTTGATGTACTGGTGAGCGGTGAAATATATTTCGTTAAGCTTCCTTTCTTTGATCGAAATGACAGATGGTTCTTTGAGAGCCACAGTGCTTTTCAAGTTATGAAAGGACGTTGATCAAATCCCAAGGCTTAACTTCAGTGGCAGTTTGTGTACGTTTACGTGCAAGGTACCGTAGCTCAGTTGGTCATGGGTTCAACTGCCATCGGTGCCTTACGTTTTATTGATGTTCAGGTGAGGTTTGTTGAAATTTGACTTCCATGACAATCATTGTACGTGGTTGTGCATAATAATCCCGTTGAGGCGAACGCATTAATGAGGTCGCATCGTTCTCACTAGACAAATCAAAAGATGATGCATGTTTACAGCATCTCATTTCGGCTTCATCTTCGAGGAGAAAGCTTAGGATGCGTTCGATTGACCGTATTCCGGAATAGGAATATATGGAATATAAGTTAGAAATCCTTCCTTTTACGGAGATTCACATTAAAATTGTCAAACATCTGCTAAAATGCTATTTTAAACATATTTTATTATTCTTGCTGCTTTGAAACGCGCCAAACATAACGTTTTAATCATTACTCCACGTATTCTTATTCCGGAATGAGGTCAATCGAACGAGACCCTAATCGATTTACACTGAGTTGGAAATTGTCCTTGGAACGTACACGAACCCATGACTTCTTATCTCAAAGCTAGCATTTCACACTCCATTTTTCTCAGCGGAACCTTTTCTTTAATAATAAGCAAACTCTGTTTCACAATTTACAGGCTATCGTCGTCGTCAATTGGAATGCATTAATGAGGCCACATACTTTTCCTTAGACAAATCAAAAGATGATGCGTTTTAGAGCATCTCATCTCGGCTTGAGCTTTGAGGAACAAGCTTAATAGACCTAATCGGCTAACTCAATGTTGTACCCAATTCAAATATCCTTGCATTAGGATTTTTTGTGTATTGTATGTAGCATTCATATTTTAAATGATATCGAAATACCTGGAACAAACCTTTTTATTCCCAAAAAGGTTTGAATTGGATACAGGTAGCCTATTAGGTCTGTCGATTTCGTCTGAGTTGGAGATTGGCCTTGGAATGTACACGAACCCATGACTTCTCATCTTAAAGCTAGCATTTCACACTTCATCGTCAGACAGAGCTGAACCTATCTTTAACCAAGTTCTGCTTACAATTTACAGGCTATGGTCGTCCATCTTTGCACCCTTCTAATATACAGTTTCAAACGCCCTTTTAGTGATGTCATTTTGTGAGAGGTTACGATTTCGCAAAAAACAACGGGTGCTCGCTTCCATACAGGCGGACACAACCGACGAGTTACTTCAAGTAGTAGGCTGCCATTTCGGAAAAGTCTGATTTTTTTTTGTGGTTGCAGCTCTTGACTTCATAAAGACTATCCAAGAGGCGAACTAAAGGTGCAACGTCGTTAATGGGCCAAACGAAGATTTGATTTAAGGCAGCAAAGCCGCGTAATAGAACAAGAACACGGCAAAAACAAAAGAAAGGACCCTTCAACCGCTGTCCAACTTGCATGTCAAATTCATCAAAATCCGATTACTTGTGGAAATTGTGTTTGGCACCGCAAGTGTTATTACTTCTGTTGCTTTAGCTCAGTTTCAGCTCTAACTTTTGCATTTGAAGTCGATGTTCTAACGTCCGTGACTCCCTGGAAATCTATCAAGTTGATACTCTACGAAAAACCAAAATTGATACTTATACAAAAAGAACACAAGAGCGTTTAGTAAGCCAGCAATAGAGATGCACCGCCCAACGTGGGGGCTCGAAACTCACGACCCTGAGATTAAGAGTCTCATGCTCTACCGACTGAGCTAGCCGGGCTCCTCCCTTCCCCAGTGTTGGCGGAACTTTAAATAACAATATGAGACGGGTATGCCTGGGCTCAGTGAGGCATATCCACCCTGTTCGGTTCTTCAAATACGGGCATTTCGGGCTTGATCATACTGAGATACTGCCGAACATTTATAATTATTTATTATTATTTATTATTGGGTGCCGTGGGAAAGGACACTCGAAAGACAATTGAAGGGTCATCGGGAAGCCACCTGGTGGTTGGTGGGGGACAATCCACTCCGAGTACAAATGTCATAGCTCCCGTAGCACAGTAGGTTAGAGCGTCGTACTTATAAGCAGTATTGGCAACGGCCACTTAAGGTGCTGGAGTAATGCGAAGGTCGCGGGTTCGATCCCCGCCGGGAGCAAGCTTATTTTAACGACTCTGGTGTCGGCTTTAATGTCAATTGTCAAAGCTTCCTTTGAACACAGACAGGCACAGCTACTTTCTCGACTATATTACCATACAATTTCTCTAAATCAATATGTTACCATAGTTTCTCACTTTCTCAAGTATGACACTATAGTGCTATAGACTCAATCGGCTAGTTGAGTGTTTTTGCTCCAGGTATTTCCATATCATCACAAAGAATCTTAATCCCGAGAGATTTAAATTGGGTTCAACATTGAGTTAGCCGATTAGGTCTACTCGAGGTTATGAAAAAAGGTTGATCAAATCCTGAGGATTATCATCGTCAATCTCGCACTCAACGTTTAAAATGAATGACCAAATTCAGTTTATCGCTCACCAAAAGCTTTCATCACTTTGCCGAAGCCGAGTTTTGCAGGTGTTTCTCAACTATTACTTGTATTTGAAGGAAGATCAGCACGGCGACATGGATGTCCTTTTCACGGCTGACCTGTTGGAAATACAGCTTCGGATTGGTACCATTCTGTTTCAACCCCAGCCGAAAAGATGGTGACCTCAACCCATAATGCAACTTTTTCCCCCCTTTTCAATGACGATCGCGCAATAACTTTGAGAATTCGTGGAAAAAGTCATTACTCTTTTTATCTACAACTTTGAAAAGGGGGGAATCGGTGAACTGATACGTGGCATCCAGTTTCATAGAAATTTATGACCGAGATTGCTGGTTACTACGGATCCTGAAGCAACGCTGGGAAGTAGTGGTGTCCGAGTTTGGCGAACAAAGGGTGCTCCGCTTTGGAGAAGTTTGACTTGATGGCGTTCTCAATCTCGCCATTTGGGAAGAAAAGGGAGAGTTCTTTCAAAGGTGTGCACCTTGTAGCGAGAGAGTGAGTCCAAACACCTCCGACGGGACTTGAACCCGCAATCTTCGGCTTTCCTTTTGCAGTAGGTGGCCGACGCCTTATCCATTAGGTCACGGAGGCAAACTTAGTGACTATTCAAAGCGACTTGATGTACTGGTGAGCGGTGAAATATATTTCGTTAAGCTTCCTTTCTTTGATCGAAATGACAGATGGTTCTTTGAGAGCCACAGTGCCTTTCAAGTTTATGAAAGGACGTTGATCAAATCCCAAGGCTTAACTTCAGTGGCAGTTTGTGTACGTTTACGTGCAAGGTACCGTAGCTCAGTTGGTCATGGGTTCAACTCCCCGGTGCCTTACGTTTTATTGATGTTCAGGTGAGGTTTGTTGAAATTTGACTTCCATGACAATCATTGTACGTGGTTGTGCATAATAATCCCGTTGAGGCGAACGCATTAATGAGGTCGCATCGTTCTCACTAGACAAATCAAAAGATGATGCATGTTTACAGCATCTCATTTCGGCTTCATCTTCGAGGAGAAAGCTTAGCATGCGTTCGATTTGACCGTATTCCGGAATAGGAATATATGGAATATAAGTTAGAAATCCTTCCTTTTACGGAGATTCACATTAAAATTGTCAAACATCTGCTAAAATGCTATTTTAAACATATTTTTATTATTCTTGCTGCTTTGAAACGCGCCAAACATAACGTTTTTAATCATTACTCCACGTATTCTTATTCCGGAATGAGGTCAATCGAACGAGACCCTAATCGATTTACACTGAGTTTGGAAATTGTCCTTGGAACGTACACGAACCCATGACTTCTTATCTCAAAGCTAGCATTTCACACTCCATTTTCTCAGCGGAACCTTTTTTTTAATAATAAGCAAACTCTGTTCACAATTTACAGGCTATCGTCGTCGTCAATTGGAATGCATTAATGAGGCCACATACTTTTCCTTAGACAAATCAAAAGATGATGCGTTTTAGAGCATCTCATCTCGGCTTGAGCTTTGAGGAACAAGCTTAATAGACCTAATCGGCTAACTCAATGTTGTACCCAATTCAAATATCCCTGCATTAGGATTTTTTTGTGTATTGTATGTAGCATTCATATTTAAATGATATCGAAATACCTGGAACAAACCTTTTTATTCCCAAAAGGGTTTGAATTGGATACAGGTAGCCTATTAGGTCTGTCGATTTCGTCTGAGTTGGAAATTGGCCTTGGAATGTACACGAACCCATGACTTCTCATCTTAAAGCTAGCATTTCACACTTCATCTTCAGACAGAGCTGAACCTATCTTTAACCAAGTTCTGCTTACAATTTACAGGCTATGGTCGTCCATCTTTGCACCCTTCTAATATAAAGTTTCAAACGCCCTTTTAGTGATGTCATTTTGTGAGAGGTTACGATTTCGCAAAAACAACGGGTGCTCGCTTCCATAGAGGCGGACACAACCGACGAGTTACTTCAAGTAGTAGCTGCCATTTCGGAAAAGTCTGATTTTTACTTGTGGTTGCAGCTCTTGACTTCATAAAGACTATCCCAAGAGGCGAACTAAAGGTGCAACGTCGTTAATGGGCCAAACGAAGATTTGATTTAAGGCAGCAAAGCCGCGTAATAGAACAAGAACACGGCAAACAAAAGAAAGGACCCCTTCAACCGCTGTCCAACTTGCATGTCAAATTCATCAAAATCCGATTACTTGTGGAAATTGTGTTTGGCACCGCAAGTGTTATTACTTCTGTTGCTTTAGCTCAGTTTCAGCTCTAACCTTTGCATTTGAAGTCGATGTTCTAACGTCCGTGACTCCCTGGAAATCTATCAAGTTGATACTCTACGAAAAACCAAAATTGATACTTATACAAAAAGAACACAAGAGCGTTTAGTAAGCCAGCAATAGAGATGCACCGCCCAACGTGGGCTCGAACTCACGACCCTGAGATTAAGAGTCTCATGCTCTACCGACTGAGCTAGCCGGGCTCCTCCCTTCCCCAGTGTTGGCGGAACTTTAAATAACAATATGAGACGGGTATGCCTGGGCTCAGTGAGGCATATCACCCTGTTCGGTTCTTCAAATACGGGCATTTCGGGCTTGATCATACTGAGATACTGCCGAACATTTATAATTATTATTATTATTATTATTATTATTATGGGTGCCGTGGGAAAGGACACTCGAAAGACAATTGAAGGGTCATCGGGAAGCCACCTGGTGGTTGGTGGGGGACAATCCACTCCGAGTACAAATGTCATAGCTCCCGTAGCACAGTAGGTTAGAGCGTCGTACTTATAAGCAGTATTGGCAACGGCCACTTAAAGTGCTGGAGTAATGCGAAGGTCGCGGGTTCGATCCCCGCCGGGAGCAAGCTTATTTTAACGACTCTGGTGTCGGCTTTAATGTCATTGTCAAAGCTTCCTTTGAACACAGACAGGCACAGCTACTTTCTCGACTATATTACCATACAATTTCTCTAAATCAATATGTTACCATAGTTTCTCACTTTCTCAAGTATGACACTATAGTGCTATAGACTCAATCGGCTAGTTGAGTGTTTTGCTCCAGGTATTTCCATATCATCACAAAGAATCTTAATCCCGAGAGATTTAAATTGGGTCACATTGAGTTAGCCGATTAGGTCTACTCGAGGTTATGAAAAAAGGTTGATCAAATCCTGAGGATTATCATCGTCAATCTCGCACTCAACGTTTAAAATGAATGACCAAATTCAGTTTATCGCTCACCAAAAGCTTTCATCACTTTGCCGAAGCCGAGTTTGCAGGTGTTCTCAACTATTACTTGTATTTGAAGGGAAGATCAGCACGGCGACATGGATGTCCTTTCACCGGCTGACCTGTTGGAAATACAGCTTCGGATTGGGTACCATTCTGTTTCAACCCCAGCCGAAAAGATGGTGACCTCAACCCATAATGCAACCTTTCCCCCCTTTTCAATGACGATCGCGCAATAACTTTGAGAATTCGTGGAAAAAGTCATTACTCTTTTTATCTACAACTTTGAAAAGGGGGAATCGGTGAACTGATACGTGGCATCCAGTTTCATAGAAAATTTATGACCGAGATTGCTGGTTACTACGGATCCTGAAGCAACGCTGGGAAGTAGTGGTGTCCGAGTTTGGCGAACAAAGGGTGCTCCGCTTTGGAGAATTTTGACTTGGTGGCGTTCTCATCTCGCCATTGGGAAGAAAAGGGAGAGTTCTTTCAAAGGTGTGCACCTTGTAGCGAGAGAGTGAGAGTCCAAACACCTCCGACGGGACTTGAACCCGCAAATCTTCGGCTTTCCTTTTGCAGTAGGTGCCGACGCCTTATCCATTAGGTCACGGAGGCAAACTTAGTGACTATTCAAAGCGACTTGATGTACTGGTGAGCGGTGAAATATATTTCGTTAAGCTTCCTTTCTTTGATCGAAATGACAGATGGTTCTTTGAGAGCCACAGTGCTTTTCAAGTTTATGAAAGGACGTTGATCAAATCCCAAGGCTTAACTTCAGTGGCAGTTTGTGTACGTTTACGTGCAAGGTACCGTAGCTCAGTTGGTCATGGGTTCAACTCCCATCGGTGCCTTACGTTTTATTGATGTTCAGGTGAGGTTTGTTGAAATTTGACTTCCATGACAATCATTGTACGTGGTTGTGCATAATCCCGTTGAGGGGAACGCATTAATGAGGTCGCATCGTTCTCACTAGACAAATCAAAAGATGATGCATGTTACAGCATCTCATTTCGGCTTCATCTTCGAGGAGAAAGCTTAGGATGCGTTCGATTAACCGTATTCCGGAATAGGAATATATGGAATATAATTTAGAAATCCTTCCTTTTACGGAGATTCACATTAAAATTGTCAAACATCTGCTAAAATGCTATTTTAAACATATTTTTATTATTCTTGCTGCTTTAAAACGCGCCAAACATAACGTTTTAATCATTACTCCACATATTCTTATTCCGGAATGAGGTCAATCGAACGAGACCCTAATCGATTTACACTGAGTTGGAAATTGTCCTTGGAACGTACACGAACCCATGACTTCTTATCTCAAAGCTACAATCCTAGACAAAACTGTTGGGAAGGTTAGCACTTTTGGAGTCTTCATTGCTTCTCTCCCCTCCCCCCTCCTTCAATGTTGTGTGAAACTGAATGGTTTCAGTGGGAAATTGTTGAGTTGCCTTCCAACATTGAATAGGGGGGAGGGGGGCTATGTACGAAAAAGAGAAACTATTTCTTTTGAGCTTTAACAGAAGCGGGTTGAAATACAGCTCTAGTGTGGTTCATTTACATAACCTTCCCAACTACTTTTGTCTATGATTGTCTGAAAATTCAGGGTGTGGTCTTAAATTGGAAAGACGACTTTTTCCTTAGCGTTTACAGTTCCTTTGAAAAACAAGCACAATTAGTGTTTTCTTTAACATTTAACTGCTTTTTGCCATGTTATCATGAATTTTAGGCGTTTATCTGGTTAAAAATAAGGCAAGTTTTCAACTTTCATTACATGTGTTAGGACGTCATGTTGCATTGGTGTCTCAATACGGTATCAAGTTGTAGAGCTACTAAAATGATGAAAATTGCTTCGTAAATGAACAGAAAGGGGAGGAGACTAAATGATAGTTAATTAAAGCCAAAAAGCTGGTCTTGAAAGGTCAAACGAGTTCACGTACTAAACTCTTACAATGTCAGTTGCACTTTGCCAAGTTGAGAGCAGCGCCTTTTAAAAACGTCATATGCATTTCAAACAGATCACGGAGTCACATTAAATAAGTAAATTAACAGTGATTACTTCTTTTAGCGTGACTAGGATGGCCTGTCAATCATTGACCTATTTTGGGAACAGTAAACATGTATGTGAACATTACTCCATTACATTACTCCATAAGAAAATGCAAAATATATGCCTAGTGAATGTGATATTTTGCAACAATAACGTAGTTATATGTAAAGCATACTGGAACACGTACAATGTTTTTCTCATTACGGACAAAAGCTATTGTATCTACTTATTTTCAACATTACTCCATTGAAACCATGTATACACAAAGGTTAATTAGATACATTATTTCAATTTAAGCTCTCTTTATGGAGTAATGTTGCAATTTACCTAAAATAAAGCTGAAATGACCATGAAAAGTCCTACTACTATTTCCTTTGAAACCCTTTACACTCCAGTTTCAATATTTTATCTGTAGCTGTGCTGTAAAGGCATTATTTTAGGCTTCGAAAATGGAGTAATGTTTGGAGTGATGTCGAGAGTAATGTAAGTGCTCTTGCACTGCTCGCACCATTTCTTGCTAAATCGATTGAAATAAATCAGTTTTTGGCATTCTTCCAACGTCCTCAAAATAAGAAAGCTTTCTTTTAACGAATATGAAACATGAAACAACAAAAATGTATTTTTATGACATTCTTAGTAAACGTTTTCCCAACAGAACGGATTTTGGAGTAACGTTATGAAGCGTCACGCAAGTCTGAAATCCAAATCATAAAACGATGATTTTAACCAAATTTCAGTATTGTGAGATTTTATTTATGCATTGGAAAGTACATTATAAGAACATGTCCAGAATAAGAAATTGAAGCCACATGTCAAATACTACGAGAGTTATAAGCGTTCAAAGCAGATTTCCTACTCTCATACGTGTCTGAAAATTCAGGGTGTGGTATTAAATTGGAAAGACGACTTTTTCCTTAGCGTTTACAGTTCCTTTGAAAAACAAGCACAATTAGTGTTTTCTTTAACATTTAACTGCTTTTTGCCATGTTATCATGAATTTTAGGCGTTTATCTGGTTAAAAATAAGGCAAGTTTTCAACTTTCATTACATGTGTTAGGACGTCATGTTGCATTAGTGTCTCAATACGGTATCAAGTTGTAGAGCTACTAAAATGATGAAAATTGCTTCGTAAATGAACAGAAAGGGGAGGAGACTAAATGATAGTTAATTAAAGCCAAAAAGCTGGTCTTGAAAGGTCAAACGAGTTCACGTACTAAACTCTTACAATGTCAGTTGCACTTTGCCAAGTTGAGAGCAGCGCCTTTTAAAAACGTCATATGCATTTCAAACAGATCACGGAGTCACATTAAATAAGTAAATTAACAGTGATTACTTCTTTTAGCGTGACTAGGATGGCCTGTCAATCATTGACCTATTTTGGGAACAGTAAACATGTATGTGAACATTACTCCATTACATTACTCCATAAGAAAATGCAAAATATATGCCTAGTGAATGTGATATTTTGCAACAATAACGTAGTTATATGTAAAGCATACTGGAACACGTACAATGTTTTTCTCATTACGGACAAAAGCTATTGTATCTACTTATTTTCAACATTACTCCATTGAAACCATGTATACACAAAGGTTAATTAGATACATTATTTCAATTTAAGCTCTCTTTATGGAGTAATGTTGCAATTTACCTAAAATAAAGCTGAAATGACCATGAAAAGTCCTACTACTATTTCCTTTGAAACCCTTTACACTCCAGTTTCAATATTTTATCTGTAGCTGTGCTGTAAAGGCATTATTTTAGGCTTCGAAAATGGAGTAATGTTTGGAGTGATGTCGAGAGTAATGTAAGTGCTCTTGCACTGCTCGCACCATTTCTTGCTAAATCGATTGAAATAAATCAGTTTTTGGCATTCTTCCAACGTCCTCAAAATAAGAAAGCTTTCTTTTAACGAATATGAAACATGAAACAACAAAAATGTA
>NC_090891.1:9132864-9135364 GCF_036669925.1 Montipora capricornis | reverse complement strand
TTAAGCTTCCTTTCTTTGATCGAAATGACAGATGGTTCTTTGAGAGCCACAGTGCTTTTCAAGTTTATGAAAGGACGTTGATCAAATCCCAAGGCTTAACTTCAGTGGCAGTTTGTGTACGTTTACGTGCAAGGTACCGTAGCTCAGTTGGTCATGGGTTCAACTCCCATCGGTGCCTTACGTTTTATTGATGTTCAGGTGAGGTTTGTTGAAATTTGACTTCCATGACAATCATTGTACGTGGTTGTGCATAATAATCCCGTTGAGGGGAACGCGTTAATGAGGTCGCATCGTTCTCACTAGACAAATCAAAAGATGATGCATGTTACAGCATCTCATTTCGGCTTCATCTTCGAGGAGAAAGCTTAGGATGCGTTCGATTAACCGTATTCCGGAATAGGAATATATGGAATATAAGTTAGAAATCCTTCCTTTTACGGAGATTCACATTAAAATTGTCAAACATCTGCTAAAATGCTATTTTAAACATATTTTTATTATTCTTGCTGCTTTGAAACGCGCCAAACATAACGTTTTAATCATTACTCCACGTATTCTTATTCCGGAATGAGGTCAATCGAACGAGACCCTAATCGATTTACACTGAGTTGGAAATTGTCCTTGGAACGTACACGAACCCATGACTTCTTATCTCAAAGCTAGCATTTCACACTCCATTTTCTCAGCGGAACCTTTCTTTAATAATAACCAAACTCTGTTCACAATTTACAGGCTATCGTCGTCGTCAATTTGAATGCATTAATGAGGCCACATACTTTTCCTTAGACAAATCAAAAGATGATGCGTTTTAGAGCATCTCATCTCGGCTTGAGCTTTGAGGAACAAGCTTAATAGACCTAATCGGCTAACTCAATGTTGTACCTAATTCAAATATCCTTGCATTAGGATTTTTTGTGTATTGTATGTAGCATTCATATTTAAATGATATCGAAATACCTGGAACAAACCTTTTTATTCCCAAAAGGGTTTGAATTGGATACAGGTAGCCTATTAGGTCTGTCGATTTCGTCTGAGTTGGAAATTGGCCTTGGAATGTACACGAACCCATGACTTCTCATCTTAAAGCTAGCATTTCACACTTCATCGTCAGACAGAGCTGAACCTATCTTTAACCAAGTTCTGCTTACAATTTACAGGCTATGGTCGTCCATCTTTGCACCCTTCTAATATAAAGTTTCAAAGGCCCTTTTAGTGATGTCATTTTGTGACAGGTTACGATTTCGCAAAAACAACGGGTGCTCGCTTCCATAGAGGCGGACACAACCGACGAGTTACTTCAAGTAGTAGGCTGCCATTTCGGAAAAGTCTGATTTTTACTTGTGGTTGCAACTCTTGACTTCATAAAGACTATCCCAAGAGGCGAACTAAAGGTGCAACGTCGTTAATGGGCCAAACGAAGATTTGATTTAAGGCAGCAAAGCCGCGTAATAGTACAAGAACAAAAGAAAGGACCCTTCAACCGCTAGGCCTACTCTGGGACCTAAAGTCGCCTTAAGTCGCCTAAAGTCGCCTTAAGTCGCCTTAAGTCACTTTAAATCGCCTTAAGTCGGAAGTTAAAATTTCAAATAATAATAAATAATAATAATATTAATAATAATAATATAAAATAATAATAATAATAATAATAATAATTATTATTATTATTATTATTATTATTATATTATATAATAATAATAATAATTATTATTATTATTATTATTCCAACAACAACAATTGCCCGAGAATATAGCCGAAATTTGGTGATACTACCACTGGATATTGCTTCTGATTTGTGGAATCAAATTTCCTATGCAGTTCAACCAATCAGAAGCACTACCCAGATCTGGGTTATGACGCCACATCCGTATGGAATTTGTGTGCTCCTATTTTCGTTCTTGACTTTTCTTCGCCCGATTTTTTTCCTCGCCAGTTTAGACTTTTCCCGCCCCTACTAACTGTCGCTGGGTCTCCGAGGATGGGGGTCCCTTAACAGCAGTGGTATTTCTTCAAGACTTTCTGGTCCCATAACTTTCTGCAGACATCTGCTGCAAACATGTTTGGCTCCACAGGAGGGGAGGCTAGGCATTTAAACTAAGAAAAGGTTTTTGGTTAAAATGCTTCATCCCAGCTACCAGGGAATTTGTGGATATTTAAGTCACTAACCTTTGATAAAACATTGGTTCCTGAAAATCATAGGAAGAAATGTCAAACCTCCCTCCTCTGAAATCAATCCTTGCCCCCATTGTCCTTATGAGAAATTAACATGCAAGGAACTGATATTAGAGAAGTACAGAAGGCACAATTTTCTATCTTCAGAACATTGATTGATTGTCAAATTTAATCTCTTGGTTTAACAAATAAATAAACTTGTAATTTCACATTGAAAGTGTAGCTGGAGGTGTGGCTTGCATAAAAAAAGCCATTTCATACTACTTCATACTGCTAATATTGTAGTCAATCAATATTCTAGATCTCTATTAAAAAGCTGAGAAAAAACAGT